>NC_081414.1:163151351-163383851 GCF_030272615.1 Cryptomeria japonica
TTGCAACCTATTGTTTCACAGTTGTGGTTCAGTTATCTACAGGCACTGCCTTCGTCCATCGTTGTGATGAAAATTCATGAACAAGCACATGGCACCAACCACAATCCTTCATGCCATCTCAACCCACCATCCACTTCATCCTATCGCAATCCTCCACTATCCACTCCATCCTACCTTAGTCCACCTTCATCCACCCCATCTTATCTCAATCTACTAACTTCACTTCCACATCCCACACCTATCATTCCTTTCCCACCTCCTAACACCATCAAAAACCTCTCTTCCATTGAGACTGTTCTGTTAGAGTTATCTTTTATTAGCTAATAATTATTTATTTAATTATTAGTCTATTATACTCTATGCTTAAGCTAAACTTAGGAATCTTATAATTCTTTAGGGTTTTCTCCTTTAGGGTTTTGAGTATCCTCTTATAAGGATCCTCTCTTTGTATTTTCATAACAACTGTAATTATTGAACTGCATTCTTGTTGCACAATCAATATGACTCCTCTTTTCTAGATCTCTGAATTCTGGCCTCCATAGCTTTTTTGCTTCTCTCCTTCTGTGACAGGTTTGCATGTAGGTGATCTTTGGGAGCTGTAGAGTTGATTTTTCCTCAACTCTAATACGTTCAACTGCAATCCCCATCACCTACTCCTACTATCATTTACACTCCATCCAATGAATCCCCCATCCTTCCATATACTCCATCTATCCTAATTGAAGAACCTCTCAGTGTCTCATCCTTCCATCCACTCCATCTACCCCAGTCATTGAACCTTCCATCATTCTATCCATTCCATCTGAAGAGTCTACCCACTCACACCATTTGCACCATCCACACCAATCCCATCATGTCAAGACCTTGTTCCGGAGCATGTTGAAAAGTTTATTGATCCAAATCAAGATCCAACCACTTTGCCTCCTCCATCTCAAGATCCTACCATCCCATCTACTCCGTCTCAAGAGCCCTTAGCATCCTCTCTTCCAAGTCAAGATCCTCTCATTCCATATAATCCACCTCTTGATCCTCCATTTTCTCCTATCTAAACTATCTCAACACCATCACTCTATCCCCTTGGTTCACTTGCATTCATCCATAGCAGTTCGCTTGCAGCAAAAGAACATCTCATATACACCACCCATTCTCCTCCATCTGATAAAGGACTCCTACCTTGTTACCCAGAGAACAAGTATCCTACTTTAGATAAAATACTCAAAAAAATGAACTATCAAGGTAAAGGCTTAGGCCTACATGAGAAAGGTACTTTGGAGCCCATCCATGTTAAAGCACATTCAGGATCTCATGGTCTCAGTTACATATCCCAAGGCAGTTCATCCAAAAATGTTGGTACAACTAATGCAAAATCCAAGTATGCTTCCAGACGCACCATCACATTTCTCCATCATTCCTCCAAATCATTTATCGCCACCCGCCCTCCTCCATCATATAAAGCCAAAACTCCCATTCATCTTTGTCCTTCATCCTCTAAATCCATTTTGGGTCCTTATGTCCCAAAATCTACCCTCATATATCCCTCACATGCTAAATCCATTTTGGGCCCTTATATCCCAAAATCCCATCCTCCATCTTTTCCTACTCATCCCTCCATACACAAAACCTTAATCTCCATCAACCATCATAAACCTCCTACTCCTTTCATTCCCAGTCAGGATCAACAAAGGCACATATCCCCACATTCCATCCATCACTTTATCCATAATTCCTCTATCTCCTCCACCTTCGCAAACTCCTTCCAAGGCTACTAGCATAAATTTGGATGCCAAATAAAAAATGCATAAAGCTACATATCCACGACAATATAAAGATGATCATGTCCACTCAAAAAGATATGTTCCAACAGTGAAAAAGTTGATACAAAAATGCAATGAATCCCACAAGCCGCAAAGGCCCACTAAAGCAAAAGCAAAAACAATGTGGATCCCAAAGCAAAAAGTAGTGCATCCAAAAGAAAAATCTCTAATGGAATCCAAAGTTGCTAGTCCACTAGCTAAATTTTCTTCCCCTCCATCACCCGAGTCTATTTTGGGTCCCTATGTCTCAAATATACCTATCATAATTCCACCATCATATTCATGTGCTACATCCATCTCTCCTCCGCTTATCCCACATCCCCCACAATACGTGCCAATGTTGGTCCTGATAGCATCCCCCCATAACACTCATTCCATTCAAACACTTGCCACTACCATATCCCTTACACCACATACATCCCCTATAAAAATCATCTAATCCAAGCCTTTGCATAATACATCCATTCCTAATAAACTTGTACTAGTGATCACTCCAAATGGGCTCCTATTACCTTGATATGGAACTTGATGTTTGAGTCCTCCATCTCACCTATCCTCCAAATCCATTTATCCTCATCCATCTCCATCCATTAAATTTCCTCCCAAAAATTGAAAAATTACAAAAAAAAAAAAAAAAAAATCAATAAAAAAAACCGAAAAATTCAAAAAATCGGAAAATTCCAAAAAATAAATAGAAAAAATAAGAGAATAAAAAGTAAAGAGAAAAATTCCTCCAATGGTGAAAACTTGTCAAACATGCACCTTGGATAAGTATTATGATGAAAACCTGGCAAACAGGCATCATGCATAATTCCTCTCATCATTTTTCTCTCCACACTTGGGGGAAAGTTCTTTTGGCCATCTACCTACCATATCCATCATATCCAATACATTTCACTTCCTCCATCCTCCTTTGGATCTTGATACATCAAAAGGCCCCCATGTATACATGCTTTGGACACCTCTTGGCCTCCATTTCCCTATCACACTTTTCCTTCATCTTCCTTCTTATCCACCCATCCTTCCTTCCACCCACATAATTCTTCGACATATCTTCATAGTCCTTTTAGACCCATCACCCTATCTTACATACACTTCTCTCAACTTCCTATCCCTCTGTCAGTCATCTTATCATATCTATCCATCGACCAATCCTTATCTCTGAGTTCCTCCATCTCTTCATCCATAACCTTATCCATCCACCATTCCTGATCTCCCAGTTTCTCCATCTCTACATACATAACCTAATTCATCCACCAATCCTTGTTTCCCAGTGCCTCAATCCCTTCATCATTACCCAGTTCCTCTCCCAATCCCTATCTACCTTCATTCCTTGGTCCCTCATCCTTTCATCTCCTAGCCACACCCGCAATGCTTCCATCTCCAAATCATTTTCATCTTGTCCTCCATCCTTTCATCCTCCTCTCATATAAAGCCATTTCCTCTTGCATCCCTTGTCATTGGTATCTAGCTCTAGGCTACTCCATGCAATCCAATGTCATCTGTTCTATCAATCCATCTTCTGCTCGCAATCTACCATCGCATTCAAATCCTATCCATATCCCTCAACTATCTAAGGTCAAGCACCAATCCAATCACCCAATCACATCATTGGTCTTGTTCCTAGCCTTGTTGCAAGCCTTGATCTCAATCCAATCATCATCATCATCATCGGGATGCATCCTTCCCAATCCTTGTGTTGTTTTTGGATATATTATTCCCACATCAACAACACCCCATCAATCACCAATCTCTCATGGATTTTCATCTTGACTAGAGCGGCATCATGCCCATCCTTGGATCCTCCTCCATCATCCATAGCTCTTGTACATCTTGTAAATAATGTCTTGTACATAGGCATCTATCGGTCATGTCCTTCAATATCATGTCCTATCAACTTGTCCATCAAAAATCATCCTTTAGCAATCTTTGTCATCACGATCATATCAGATCCTTTTATCGATCGCCATCAATCTTGCACCCTAGTGTTGTTTCAAGATATATCGTTCTCAAATCAACAACACCCATCATCAATCTCCGTAGGATGTATCCTTCCTCAAGTTAGACATCATCCAATCCTAATCCAATCAATCATCTTTTGAAAAAATATATCTGAGACACTTGTGTTGGCTTTGATTCTTTGTGATCTTTGTTTATCTTTTTGTGCACCTCGGGTCCTGTTTCCTCTTGGTCGCCATGATCTTTTATATCATGGTGCATTGGGAATTAAAAGGCTTAGGGTGTGATCTTGTTGCCTTTGGTTTTTCCTTGGTGTTTCTTTTGGATTTGTTCCTTGTTGTACCCTCATGAGGTCTTTGTCATCTCATGTTACAATGGGGCATATCTTCTACTTGTGGTTATTCTAGCACCGTTTCCTGTAGGGTCTCTGTAACTCTGTGTGGTGCTGGATTAGCCTCGTGTGTCTATTTATTTGTGTCAGTCCATGCATTGGCTGTGAAATTCCACCTTGGTTCCTTATACCCTGGTGACTCAAATATAATGCTAAATCAAAACAAGTGCTCCGTACATGATGTCTAGTTTCGCGGGTGCTTGCACTCCATGATCATTTCATCCATTCTATTTGCATTTTTCTCCCCTTCCCATTTTGCTTCTTTCTTTCTATCCTATCTATTGGGGCAATGTTTCTTTCGAGACGCCACCCAAACCCTTTTCCCCCATGTACCCTCTCGAGGGGGCATCCCTAACCATTCCTTCGTCCAGTTGAGGCATTTTCTTGCTCCTTTTTCTCCAAGCCACTGGTGTCTTATTGTCTTCGCACCAACGCTATTCTAATGCCACCACAAAGAGGGGCAAAATGTAGACACGCAAATTTGACAAATCAATTTAATTCAATTTAAATCCCTTGACCATTCAATTAATTAAATATCTTAATTAATTGGCCCATCCTTTGAATTAATTAATCTAATTAATTAATTCCCTTTCCCAATCCTTTGAATTAATTAATTCCCCTTTCCAAGTCCCTTGAATTAATTTTCCACCTCCCATTCCCTTTTATTAATTAATCCCTTTCCAATCCATGAATTAATTAATCAAATTAATTAATTCCCTCCTTTTCCCCCTTTTATTCGAATTATTTAAATAATTCAAATATACTATTTAAGACACATTGTTCCGAAATTCTAACCACCTAACCCAACCTAGCCTAGCCCTGATTTAACCTACCCCCTATCCTTACCCTTGGGTTCTAACCAACCCTATCCTTTCAAACCAACCATCCCTCCTAACATCCATGTGTGCACATTCCTCCATATTTTCTAAATATTGGAAAATATCCTTTTTTTGGGTGGTTATTCCTTAAAATGACATGTGTCCTTGAGGGCACATGTCATCTCTTCCCAAGACATGTGTCCCTCCTTTGGGGACACTTGTCTCTTCCCCTTGATTCTCTTGTCCTCTTTGACGACAAGTGTGGAACCTTCTTCCACATGGCTCCCTCTGAAGTGCCACTTGTCCTCCTTGAGGACAAGTGTTGCATTCTCCCATCCTCTTCCTCTCTTCTCATTTCCTATTTAACCCCCCTCTTTTCCTATGCACTTCATCCACCTTCATCCAATCACACTGTCACTTTGTAGAAATCATTACTCACTCCCACTTCATCATCATTCATTATCATTTGCAGCAATAATCATGGAGAAATATCGAGCATCCGAAGGCGAATTCACTAGCATAGCATAGCTTGCTAGACTATTTCAATTCTTCTTTACACTATTTCTTTACATGATTCATAGTAAATTTTAACCTTACTAGGATAGCATGGTCATGCTCTCTCTCTCTCTCTCTCTCTCTCTCTCTCTCTCTCTCTCTCTCTCTCTCTCTCTCTCTCTCTCTCTCTCTTCATGTGTTGGTTTTAGATTCATAAGATCCTAAGTTACTTGGGGGCTTTGTGATCCTTGTCTCTTTGACCTTGATGAAAGTTTCTTATGCTTAGATCTCTTTTACCATGAGTATGAATGCATATTCATACTATTTCTAAAGTGGGGGCTAAATGTAGTGTCACAAAATTACACCCATATGCAAATTCATGCTTATCTAGGCCCTATTTTAGCATTATTGGACTTTCGTATCTGGTAGGCTTGAACTAGCTCAATTCTTGGTATATGTTTCCTTCTTTCTCACCCCATTTAGGACCTTAGGTCCCAATGATGCAGAGCATCATGAAAAACCCTTCAAGAACCCCAAATCAACATGGAGTTTCTTTCTCAACACAACATCTTCACTTGTATTAGAGGCATAATATGATCATAATCATTATTCTACAGTCTAAAACAATATTAATATCAACCAACCAATACAATATCAAATCCATAATATCATTTTACAACCCTTTGAACATTAATCAAGACCAAAACAATGCATTATACTGTCCCGGTTAATGACAGTTTGATATACCCGTACTCAGTTATTAATAAATTTTGAACCAAACAACATTTTGAAGATCTCGTCGGTGAAGATGTAGAAAACTAGGTTTCTAAAACCATATCAAAAATTGAGAATGATCCAACGGTTCATTTGAAAGTTATTCCCTCTGTACCGAGACCTTTTTGACTGTTACAGAAAAAACAAGAAATGTGCATACCCAGTCCGCCTAGGGCATCAAATATCTCATTAAATACTTAACCAATCACATTGAAACTGAATTAATTTTAAAGATAGTTCAAACCTCTATCAAAAACCAAATTTACAACAATTTCCAATGGTGAAATCAAAAGATTTTAGTGGAACTCTCCACAAACCCCAATTTGGAGGGTTTTTTGACAGTTTTCACCAAATCTTGCATAACTTGCTTCAAAATGATTGAAATTGAATGAAACCAAAGGGAAAACAAATTTAACTCATGCCATTATAATATCCAATACATTTCCAATGGATACCAATGATTTTTCATAAAGAAAAATGTGAATGATCAGACTGCAATACCTAGAAAACAATGTGGAGTGTGTAAAAACTTCAAATATTATTCATTTATCTTTGCTTGTGCACTTGAAATACATTTAGATGGACTCAAAACAAAATTTTACATCCTATTTACCCTTCTATGGGCATATTTGCACAATGTGACCTCCTAGACCATATTAGGACTCAAATACACATCTTGAACAAATGTCTTACAATGCTTCACAAAATGATTCAAAATACATTAAAATGACCATATAAACTCAAATATGAGTGAAATGATTCATGACATGATCTTTAACCTCCTGGTGTATGTTTGGGTTAGGTGCTCCTGCACCATACCTTCTTCTGAGGTTGGTGGGCTTTGTTCTCAATGTGCAATCAATCCCTAGTCACAAATGGGATTCTTCCAAACCTTTCTCCTATCTCCTCCTCTCTATTCAACACTATTTGCACCCTATTGTAATGGACATAACTCCTCCTAACCTTCCATGCTAAGGCATTCAAGTCTGAAATGAGGTCCTCTTGTGTGTCACCAAAAATGAACAAATTTGGTTGTCCAACTGGCTGAATCTCCTCTCTTCCAGGAATGGGCAACTGTTGGAGAACCATGGTTTACCTAACCTTGTTTGCACCTTTAAGGATTTCAATCAGATTAATGTGTTGACTGAGCATCTAAACAGGTCTGCAAAGTATGATGACTATCCTTTACCCTTCAATAGTGAAGATATCCAAATTGGATGCAAAGAACGTAAGGTTACTCAAAGCAACTTTCTAGGTGCAAAAGGTCAATTTGATCAAATGGCTCAATACAATGCTTTGGATATTGTAGTAGGGTGTCTCAGGTCTCTACTCATCAATTTTGATGATTTGAAACAACCAATTGCTTCCCCTTCCTTACCGATTTCATGAATTGGTCAAATTTGCTCCAAAAAGGCTACTAGAATTAGCCCTACTTTTTAATGAAATTTGTTCATCCTGTTCAACCTGCTAAACTTCATGACAAACCCTTGGAGATGTGGTCATTTGATGTTGAAAGCTCAAGGATTTTTGCTATGGCAAGTACTGTACGGACTGTTTTAGTGCTGTCCCACAAAATAGGCACTTTTCAAGGGGTTTTTAAGAGTTTTGGTGAGGGTTTGCGAATTAAAGGTTTCCTCCATGATGCTAGACCCAAATTAAAGGTTTCAAAACTTGCTATGATATGTACCAAACACTCCCAAAGATTCAAATCTTATCTTCGAACACTGACATTATGACAAATAAATGCCATACTGCTGCCCTTACACAGAAATAACAGTCTAGAGCCCTGGGACAGCAATGTTTTTAAGGTTTTGCATTCATTTTGAACATTTGCAAACCATATACAATGAAATTATATCAATTAGGGATGAAACAATGGTTTTAAATCAGTTGGAACACCATGCACAGCAAATAAGAAAGGATTTTATAACTGTTGTTCATACACAGTCAACAATGCATTTTTTTGACAGCAATAAGGTGCATTTTTGACAGCAACTTCCTTTCTTTGTTTTGTTTGCTTCTTTACTTTTTCCTTGGCCTGCAAAAGGTGTTAATGACAAGGCAAAAACAAATACATATAATGTCTTCAAAGATCTTTTAATTTGTACACTTGAAAGATGCCACAAGGCATGGCAGCATTATGAGACTGTGACAAAGAAATACACCTTTTTAGGATCCTTATTTAGGTCCTTTACAATCAAATGGTGTACCCTGTCTTCTTAACCTTGAAAACACTTACAAATACATTCCCATGATGCATAAAGAGAAATCCATCATGCCATGCTATCCATTTGGGAGGTTGGCAATGAGGTTTTATGAACGAAACAGTGACACACTGTTTTTACAATCTGATTACACCTTTGCTTCTTGTAACCAACCAAGTCATGAGAGAGACAAAGGTGGTGGAATACAATGAAGACTCTTTCCAACTTAGTTCTTCATCAAACTATCAAATTATAGTGCTATGAACAACAAAGTACCATTCAAACAAATTTGAGAATACCCAAGCCAAGTTGCTCACTTCACACACTTGCCATGGGCTTACAAACACTTGTGCATTGCTAGAAAAGGGAAATAGATGCATGGTACAGTATGTACAGAGGGCCCAACAAACTTCCTCAAAGCCATGGATGAAGAGACTTTGAAGAAATCAATTGGACCATGAATGATCTTCCATTGGAACCACAGAACAATACTTTTCTCAAGAGCACTTCAAACAAAACTTGTTCCAAACCCCAAGAAAAGATCAAAGATCACTACTAAAATATCAAAGGAGATAAAATCAATCAAAAACAGGTTCAGTACGGACTCATGGAGCCATGGTACGGACTGTACTCTAAAAAGTGCAGAAAATTAGTTAAAAACTCACAAAAATGAGAGCAAAATAAGTATTTCTCTTAATTTTCCAAAATGAACAACCCATACAATGATTGGAACATGGTTTATATACATGTTCCAACTTGTTGAAGCCCTTGTATGGACAGGTACAGGCTGGAACTAATCAAAACCACCAAAAACCACTTTTTTGACAACTTTTGACAACTTTTTGACAACTTTTGTTGCTCAAAAATTGCATTTTGACTTTCGGTGACTTGGCACTAAAACCAATGACTCAAAATCATCTAGAAACACTAAATAAACATGCTCCAATTCCTTTCAAGGCTTTCCAACATCAAAAATTCAAAAATGCTCATTTGGACCCAAAATTGACAATTTTTAGCCTACCGAGCAAAAAAACAAAAATCGTGGAAACTCTTAAACAAAAATGAGTTCCAAGCCTTATTAAACCAAAAAACAAACCTATTAAACCTACTAGAAGCATAAAATAAACACACATGCTTAATTTGCAATAAAATGTTATACCTGCTAGGATTTGAGCATTCAGGTGCTCAGGTGCTCCTGCACCATACTCCCCTAAGTATGGTGGAAAGAGTCTTCATTTTATTCCACCAACTTTGTCTCTCTCATGACTTGGTTGGTTACAAGAAGCAAAGGTGTAATCAGATTGTAAAAACAATGTGTCACTGTTTCGTGCATAAAACCTCATTGCCAACCTCCCAAATGGATAGCATGGCATGATGGATTTCTCTTTATGCATCATGGGAATGTATTTGTAAGTGTTTTCAAGGTTAAGAAGACAGGGTACACCATTTGATTGTAAAGGACCTAAATAAGGATCCTAGAAAGGTGTATTTCTTTGTCACAGTCTCATAATGCTGCCATGCCTTGTGGCATCTTTCAAGTGTACAAATTAAAAGATCTTTGAAGAGATTATATGTATTTGTTTTTGCCTTGTCATTAACACCTTTTGCAGGCCAAGGAAAAAGTAAAGAAGCAAACAAAACAAAGAAAGGAAGTTGCTGTCCAAAATGCACCTTATTGCTGTCAAAAAAATGCATTGTTGACTGTGTATGAACAACAGTTATAAAATCCTTTCTTATTTGCTGTGCATGGTGTTCCAACTGATTTAAAACCATTGTTGCATCCCTAATTGATATAATTTCATTGTATATGGTTTGCAAATGTTCAAAATGAATGCAAAACCTTAAAAACATTGCTGTCCCAGGCCTCTAGACTGTTATTTCTGTGTAAGGGCAGCAGTATGGCATTTATTTGTCATAATGTCAGTGTTCGAAGATAAGATTTGAATCTTTGGGAGTGTTTGGTATATATCATAGAAAGTTTTGAAACCTTTAATTTGGGTCTAGCATCATGGAGGAAACCTTTAATTCGCAAACCCTCACCAAAACTCTTAAAAACCCCTTGAAAAGTGCCTATTTTGTGGGACAGCACTAAAACAATCCGTACAGTACTTGCCATAGAAAAAATCCTTGAGCTTTCAACATCAAATGACCACATCTCCAAGGGTTTGTCATGAAGTTTAGCAAGTTGAACAGGGTGAACAAATTTCATTAAAAAGTAGGGCTAATTCTAGTAGCCTTTTTGGAGCAAATTTAACCAATTCATGAAATCAGTAAGGAAGGGGAAGCAATTGGTTGTTTCAAATCATCAAAATTGATGAGTAGAGACCTGAGACACCCTAGTACAATATCCAAAGCATTGTATTGAGCCATTTGATCAAATTGACTTTTTGCACCTAGAAAGTTGCTTTGAGTAACCTTACGTTCTATCATACCTGCTCATCATAGTGGGACAACAATGTTTTTAAGGTTTTGCATTCATTTTGAACATTTGCAAACCATATACAATGAAATTATATCAATTAGGGATGCAACAATGGTTTCAAATCAGTTGGAACACCATGCACAGCAAATAAGAAAGGATTTTATAACTGTTGTTCATACACAGTCAACAATGCATTTTTTTGACAGCAATAAGGTGCATTTTTGACAGCAACTTCCTTTCTTTGTTTTGTTTGCTTCTTTACTTTTTCCTTGGCCTGCAAAAGGTGTTAATGACAAGGCAAAAACAAATACATATAATCTCTTCAAAGATCTTTTAATTTGTACACTTGAAAGATGCCACAAGGCATGGCAGCATTATGAGACTGTGACAAAGAAATACACCTTTCTAGGATCCTTATTTAGGTCCTTTACAATCAAATGGTGTACCCTGTCTTCTTAACCTTGAAAACACTTACAAATACATTCCCATGATGCATAAAGAGAAATCCATCATGCCATGCTATCCATTTGGGAGGTTGGCAATGAGGTTTTATGCACGAAACAGTGACACACTGTTTTTACAATCTGATTACACCTTTGCTTCTTGTAACCAACCAAGTCATGAGAGAGACAAAGGTGGTGGAATACAATGAAGACTCTTTCCAACTTAGTTCTTCATCAAACTATCAAAGTACAGTTCTATGAACAACAAAGTACCATTCAAACAAATTTGAGAATACCCAAGCCAAGTTGCTCACTTCACACACTTGCCATGGGCTTACAAACACTTGTGCATTGCTAGAAAAGGGAAATAGATGCATGGTACAGTATGTACAGAGGGTCCAACAAACTTCCTCAAAGCCATGGATGAAGAGACTTTGAAGAAATCAATTGGACCATGAATGATCTTCCATTGGAACCACAAAACAATGCTTTTCTCAAGAGCACTTCAAACAAAACTTGTTCCAAACCCCAAGAAAAGATCAGAGATCACTACTAAAACATCAAAGGAGATAAAATCAATCAAAAATAGGTTCAGTACGGACTCATGGAGCCATGGTATAGACTGTACTCTAAAAATATTTGATGCGGAGCATCATGAAAAACCCTAAAAATCTGAATTGGCTCTGATACCAATTTGATGCGGAGCATCATGAAAAACCCTTCAAGAACCCCAAATCAACATGGAGTTTCTTTCTCAACACAACATCTTCACTTGTATTAGAGGCATAAACTGATCATAATCATTATTCTATAGTCTAAAACAATATTAATATCAACCAACCAATACAATATCAAATCCATCATATCATTTTACAACCCTTTGAACATTAATCAAGACCAAAACAATGCATTATACTGTCCCGGTTAATGATAGTTTGATATACCCGTACTCAGTTATTAATAAATTTTGAACCAAACAACATTTTGAAGATCTCTTTAGTGAAGCTGTAGAAAACTAGGTTTCTAAAACCATATCAGAAATTGAGAATGATCCAACGGTTCATTTGAAAGTTATTCTCTCTGTACCGAGACCTTTTTGGACTGTTACAGAAAAAACAAGAAATGTGCATACCCAGTCCGCCTAGGGCATCAAATATCTCATTAAATACTTAACCAATCACATTGAAACTGAATTAATTTTAAAGATAGTTAAAACCTCTATCAAACACCAAATTTACAACAATTTCCAATGGTGAAATCAAAAGATTTTAGTGGAACTCTCCACAAACCCCAATTTGGAGGGTTTTTTGACAGTTTTCACCAAATCTTGCATAACTTGCTTCAAAATGATTGAAATTGAATGAAACCAAAGGGAAAAAAAAGTTAACTCATGCCATTATAATATACAATACATTTCCAATGGATACCAATAATTTTTCATAAAGAAAAATGTGAATGATCAGACTGCAATACCCAGAAAACAATGTGGAGTGTGTAAAAACTTCAAATATTATTCATTTCCTTCCTCCAATATTACACACACCCATTGGATTCGACCAAATGATGGTTTTTATAACCTCCACACATTCATATGGTAGTTACAACTACCTAAGACCAATTACATTCTTGGTTTGCAACTTTATAATGCAATTTGTGCTTGACAACTTTTTTTGACACAATTGACAATTTTGACATTTTGATAAATATGACCCCTAATTTTTGCTTGTGCACTTGAAATAAATTTAGTGTTGGGAAAAATGGTGTCTCAACCTTGCATTTATGTGAGGTTACTATTTATAGTAAGTTTTCATTTGAGCACGAAATAGTGCGAAACTCTCCCTGAAGCTTCTGGTTGGCTAGATAAGCATTCCAGTAAAGTTGCGTCGCAAGGTCACAGCTAGTTTTGAAGATATTAAAGTTTTCGTCTTGGAGGGGTGCAATAAAATGTTTAAATTTAATTTTGGGGACTTTAGAGGCTCCGAAACGCCCTGAAAAGTGGCCATAACTGGTGAAGCAGGTTACGAGGTGATAGAGCACTTCGCGAGCTTTCCGGCGCTTCAAACGGTTCGTCAATCGGACACCCGGTTCTCAAGTTATGGCCTTCGGAAGTTTGTACTCTTGAAATAGGAAAAATAATTTGTATCGGATACATAAATGAGCTGTAAAAGGGAGCGACACGTGTTGATGTGTGCTTTAACATGTCATAGAAGGGAGATAAGGTTGGCTACACCTTATTGGGTGGTTTTAGCCCATGGTTTTGTAATACCGTTTGACGATTTCTTGTATTGTATCTCCTATTTATGAGGTGTGTGAGATAGAGGTTGTGTGTAAGAGTCCTATGGCTATTGAGTTGCCTCTGAATCTCTGATTAGTGGTACTCCTGCGAAGAGCTTGCTCTGCAAGTATGTTGTAATCTGTTTTTGATTGCTGAATAAAATATTGAGCTGCTTTTGGAGGGTGGGGTTTTTCTCCCGAAAGGGTTTTCCCCACATAAATCACTGTGTTGTGGTATGAATGCCATTATATCTATTTCTATTTTTTTGTAACTGTTGTAACGATCTGAAAAAGTTTTGCATTACCCTCCTCTCAAGGTTAGTGTAGGAAGTTGTTTCCGCTACTTAACTTCCTTACATTTAGGTGGACTCAAAACAAACTTTTTCATTCTATTTACCCTTCCATGGGAATATTTTCACAATGTGACCTCCTAGACCATATTAGTACTCAACTACACATCTTGAGCAAATGTCTTACAATGCTTCACAAAATGACTCAAAATACATTAAAATTACCATATAAACTCAAATATGAGTGAAATGATTCATGACATGATATTTAACCTCCTAGTGTATGTTTGGGTTAGGTGCTCCTGCACCACCCAATTTGGGCCTACTTTGGAGGGAGCATGATTCCTGCAATGCTTCACTCCCCTTAGTTTTGCTGCAAATTGAAATCACAAAATGGTTGGCTTGATTTAGTGGGAAGTCATTCTCGTGTCGACTCTGTATTTTTCACCCCAAAATGCTTGAGAGAGGTATGTAAGAAAGGAACATCCTCCCTCATTTTAGGGATATGATGAATAGAGGATGACAATATTATAAGAAATTTTCTAGAGCAAGTGATCAAGCATCAAGGCATTGAAGACTAGGAGTTTATGGCAGGTCTATGCTTTGTGATGGCCTCCATGATCTTCTCTTTCTAAGTCAATTACAAGTCAACATCAAGCATCTTCATGAGTATTTTGACACAAAAAAGGCTTATGAAGGTATAAACATTTCAATTTTAGTTCTAGCCTTTGCTACCTAACAACACGCTTTCAATTTCAATTCCTATTCAGTTCAATTTTAAGGGTTAATTCCTAAATCGAGTTTTTACTTAGACAAACCCTTATCTCCCAAACAATTTACTCTATTTTCTATTTGTAGGAACAAGTGATGAAGCTATGGAAAGAGGTACAAAATCATCTGACAAAGATCTACAGTTTGCAATTTGTCGTAGCTGAAACTAACGGGAGTGGGTCGAGCTGGGCAATTGAGTCCTGGGAGCGAGCCGAGCTGGGTGATTGAGTCTCTACACTTTTTCCTCAAATTTGGACTAGAGGGTTACAGTTTATATTTCTGCATATTTTTTCAGAATTGGGTTTTGAGTTTGTTGTCTTCCTGTACATGCAAAAAACTATCATTTTATCTCACTTGCTCCTAATTTATTCATTCTTCCTCATAGTTACATAGTCACTTTCAACTCAACAATGAAGGACCATTGCATCCACTTTGTGCTTGAGCCATCTTGACCCTAGTGGATCATTCTCCTTTCGAATGTAATCAAAGCAGAAATAGGCCTCCTAGTTTTCATATATTTGACTAGTGAACCCTATTTCCCCACATTGCAAGTTCATAAATATGAAGACATGATTGATGCAACTTATTTTAAACCCTTTTAAAATTGAAATATTTAATAAAAAACACACACACACATATTAAATGATTTTTTTAAATAGAGCCATAACCCCACTACATAGATTGCAACCTGTGTGGCCCATTGCATAGGTCTTGGAGTCTACGTTAATGAGCCATGACCTACACCATGTGGTTACACCTCTTTACAAACATATAAATTTTATTAAAAAAAAACTTTTTTGACTTGAAAAATTCATATAGTATATATTTTTAATCTTTTATATTAATTTAAAATGTCATGAAATTTAATCTAAATTTATGTTTAAATAAAATAGATATATGAAAAAAAATCTAATTATTCATATTTAACTAATAAATTGGGGTGAAAAATGGTGAGTGATGCAGGTCAATTGGGCGATGATGCTTTGAAGGATTTGCCTCCACTCGCAGATCCCTTTGGCACACAACATTCTTTCTCTCATAGACTATAGTGGGTTTTCCATAATGGTCATTAGGTGGATAAGGCTTTGTTTCTTCAACAGGCTTTCAAAAATTCAAAATGCTACTTCTTGGCGAAATAATCCTCTATAAACCTTAGTTCCCAGTTCAAGGTATTTTCAATGTTTTGACTCATAGAATTCTTGGAGGAGAAGAAGGAGATCACAGAGGTGGAATTGTAGGGTTTTGAATATCAATGGTAAGGTTCAGAGTCATTCTCAAAATTTTGGGAATGGATGCAAGAACATCAATCAATAAAAACTAGAAGCATTTAATTTGACATGTTTGTGACTCTTAAATGCATGAAAAACTAAAAAAATATTTTATTTATTTTCTCCTCTAAATTACTACTCATTCTGATTTTAACTGATAATCAATTATGTCTATCTTTATCATGCAATTAGTTAACTTCATAATTATCTCAAACTAATATTATTATAATAATAATATAATGATATAATATTAATAAATGTAGTATCAATAGAACTTTTGCTTTGGCCAAAAGTTTAATAAAATATAAAAACATAATAATATCTTAATAATAATTTAATATTAATTACAATATAATAATATAAAAAGAGTTGCGATGCAGTTGTCCAATCTCTGCCTTTAGCCAAAACTAGGATATTTGTTCTATGTTTAGAATATTTGAGCAATCCAGGGATTGCGATGCAGAAAATAGTTGTTTTGTTGGTTGGATTGGAATTAAAATCTTGTAAAATATGCACCAAATGGTTTATCTTAAAAGGCTTTGCAAACTTTAAAAAAAGTACAGTTAGTAGTTGTAAAGAAAGTCCACAACTTTTGTCAATGACATGCCTAGCTATGTCAAAATTGGAAATTTGGAATAAAATATGGACTTCTATCAACAAATAAATAGAGAGGAATTTTCGTTAGATTTTTTGTTGCAACTTTTCTGGTAGGAATATATGCAATCCGCATGTGAACTATTTGCTAGAATGCATCAAAGAGATGAGTTTTATTGGACAGTTGGACTGCAATGATTGCACCACTTAGCGCCATTAGTTATGATGGGATCCTATAAACATGAATATACAACAGATTAGAAACTTTAAATGCATTAAAATGTACCACGATCTAAGAGAAAACTTGCAATTGAGAAATAAAATTTTGCACCACCATTGAATTGAAATCTTGCAACTATGAACCCATTAGAGAAGAAATATGGGGATGCAACAGAGCTTGAATAAAAAGGATGCAACTATAAAATAGCTACACAGCCTAGATAAAAATAAGGTAATGGTATCTATCTGACACTCAATCCACTCCATTATTAACTTAAAGAAAATGCATTCTATGTAAAATAAGATTTATAAAATATTCATCAACTTCCCTAGCATATCAAAACTGAAAAACAACTATATACCTTTGATAAAATAAGTGCAAGGGATCTATCTAACACTGAATCCACTCCATTATTAACTAGATTAGAGTTTAGTTAAAGAACAAGAAAACCCTAGGAAGACCCAATTTATCATGTGCATGCCAATGTTGTAGGATTCTTTTTCTTTTTTTCACAAACCTTTATTGCATTTTGCTTGGCTTTTCCAGAATGTGAGCTTTCAAATAGTTAATGGACATCTATCAAAAGATGGACAAAGGTGACTATCATGGTATGCATCTAAGAAAATGAGGATGCATCCACAAGGTACATGCACTAACTTGCATATTTTAACAACATTTGACAAAAATCTTCTATGTATTATGATTTGATGGATGTCCATAGCCTAAATCAAAGCTCACATATTGGTGGCAGTAGTGTGGGTGACAAAGGCTATTTGGAGAAAATGCACTCACCGACAAAGATCTCCATAAGGTCTAAAGATAATCAAATATACTTGTATTGATATGAAAATAGACAACTTAATAAGGTGTTAATGATGAAGAAATTTTGGCAAGGCACATGAACCATTTTTCTTACAAAAATAAGATTAAAGATTAGGAAATGAAGGCAGGGTACATGAACCATTTTTTGCACAAAAATAAGATTAAAGATGAGGAAATGCAAGTAGGGCACATGAATCATTATGTAGGATGTCACACACCCTGCTATAAGGTATCCTACCATGAGAAATGATCCAAATAGATACAAAAAGGCATATGTAGGAAAATACTATTTTGAATAGTGGCCATGACCATGCAACCTACCATTATAGGAAAAATTCCAAACCTTGATAAAAAAAAATCTAAACCAATTAAAATGCAAATTTTTCACAATTTTTCCTAAGAACAACAAAATATTAGATTGATTTTTTTAGATCTGAACACATTCAAAACCTAGAATATGTTTTCCAATCTGATTATTTACAATTAATAATTTTTGGTAAATAAAATGGTAGAGTTTGGTCCACAATAGAAACCCCCCTATGGAAATAAGGTGGACTATAGCTCTAAAAAACCTGGGTCAAGGTTGTGGTGCAACAATTTGGGGCGCAATGGAGTGTGACACATACTAAGTTTTAATAGGTATTAAGAATGGGGATTCTAGCTTATAATAGAGTGAAATCCATATTTTGAACACTTTTGTAGAGATGAATGTTAGGCCGATAAAGATGCAATGCAAGAGACTAATTTTTGAAAGATGTCTTGACTCTATAGTAAACAAACACACACACACACACACACACACATCATTTTTACCTTTAATCCTAATCTTAATAAATTTTAATTCCAATAAAAATTAACTTTTTAAACATAACAAAATAAATAAAAGAAAAATAAAACCTAAATACTAACATAAAACATAAAATAAAAAACTTAAAAAGAAATAAAAATGCATTACAATTATATTCAATCATTATTACCACATATTCTCTACGTTCTCCCTCTAATCTCATGTCTATTTTCAAATGGTACTTACTATATCCCTCCAACTGCATATTTTGAATGAGATAAATAAATAGCCTTTTTAAATGCCTCTTAACATTATTAACGGAAAATTCTTAAACTATTTAATCCACAATATTTCAATATAATTCTATACTCTTTTATAAATTTTATTTTTTAATATGATAGATTGAATCCAATCCTTATGAAAATTTAATCAAATATGCTTATATCTAAAATAAACTATATTTATCTATATATCATTATTTTTCTCTTGATTAAGTATAGTAATTTTTAAATTTAATTAAAATATTTATTATTTATATTTATTCATAAATTTTCTCTTCTTAAAAATTACAATATAATGTATATTTAATGTTTTATAATCTTGTAAATTATTTTTTAAATAACAAAATAAATATACATATTGTAAATTAAAAAATATTTTTTAATAAATTTAATATTATATATTTATTTAAAATTTGGATATAAATAAAATGATATTTTTAATTTATAAGTTAATTAGTAATTTGTTAGAACAAATAATTAAATTAAATTTTTTATAAATTTATAAATTTATTGTAATTTAAAAAATTCAATAAAATATAAAAAGACTACATAATTTTTTTTTTTTATGAGGTTCGATGCAACATCTCTAGCATGGGGATTCTTACCATGGGCCTAGGAGATCCAGATCCCGCAGAAGATCTTAGAACCTAACGTTAGGTTTTCAGAGAGTTAAGAAGCATAATCAGAGACTGAGATATTGACCCCATCCTCACTTAAAACAAAAAGTTGTTCTCAAAGAATGGGTTCAAATGGCACCTCCTAATCCCCTAATTTTTGAAGAAGCCCACATTCTTCCAAACACTGTAAAACATAGTTTTTGATGCCTCTCGCAGGGTGGCTTTCTCATCAGAATCATTGTTGAAACAAACCACATACCTTAGAGACAAGGCATTATTTAGTAAGTTTAGGAGCTCATCTGCGACTTTATCAACTCTATTTGATTGGATTGATAGCTTTTGGAATGAAGTTGTTTAAGTTTCCTACTTAGATTGGAGTAATGGGTTTTTATTGCAATATTCTATAATAAAGAAGCTAGAGACAAAGCCCATAGGACTAAATCCTAGTTTTTAGAAGCCACATGCCTCTTCACTCAGATCTGGTGACCAATTTTTTACCCTTTTGAGTCTTTGGTGAGATTTGTTCCTTTCTGGGTTCAGTTACCATCCCTTCCTTTGGAATACATGGAAACTCACTTACTCGAAGTCCTGGAAAACCAAATGGGGATCTTCCTCAAAATAGGCTCTTATTTCTTCAAGAGTGTGGACATGCCTACGCATCTTTATGTCCTTCTAGATACATCCAAATTCTTCCCAAAATCTCTTATAATCTCTTTAGTCAATGACACATGGGATCAATAGATTCTTATCGAATCTCCAGAAATAGTTTTTTTTAGTGTCATTCATAGTCCCACCTTGCTAAGGAGTTCCCTTTTCAAGATGTTGTGATTTTGTCTTCATCATCCCCCCACTGTAGATCTACTCTTTCAGTCACTATCCCCAGTCAGGGGGATCTTGACCTCTTTCCATAAATAAATTTCTGGAAAAATCATTATAGGCACAACAACACTGATATTGTTGTTCAAAAATGTGTGAGTTTGGAGTGCTCTGACTCTTTGGCCTTGTAAGCACAAGTAAACACCACTAGGATTTATATCACCTCAGAGGAAAATCAGGTCATATCAATATCTTCAAAGCACCTTGTGGTTTCAAATAAAAATATTCAATCTAGGGTCTCTCCTAGCTCTCAACCAAATGGACATCCTTTACAAGACCTTCAACCTTCAGGTCTTCAACAATCATTTGCATTGTCAGATGTTTTGCATCCTTCTCCTTTGGAACCCTAATATGTTCACTCTGCTCTAGTAAATATGCCTCACAACTTTAAAGTTTCCCTCTATCCTCAATGGCTTCAGGCCCTCTCCATTAATAAGTCTGCCAATATTTCTTCCCAAAATCCTAAGTTGCCATCTTTCCACCCCTCACACAAGCTGAGAAATCCTCCACTTGATTCCTTCTTTTTTGCCTCCTCCCCCATTTGCTATAAATTTGACCCAAAAATCAGCTTTCATGCAACACCTCTTGCCCCTATTTCTCTGTCTGAAATGACTTTCAGAGGTTATGTTTTTTATTCAAAGCTTCAATCAGAAAGAGATACAAGACCATAAAGAAGCATACCATCAAATTGTCCATCCTTTCTAGAGGAAAATAGTTTAGATCACATGTCCAATGAGCTCCTCATGAAGGTTGGTGAGGGATTAATTGAAGATATTGGTGATGGAATTTCCAATGAGTGTCCAATAATTGAACCCCTTCAAAACTTCATTCCTTTGTTTCAACCTTAGTCTGTTACAAATAATATGAAGGTTGTGCAACTTCATGATGGAATCTTAGTGTCTCCCAAGTATCATGATCCTTCATGCTCTCTTGTAGCAACATTTTCCCCAAATCCTAAGTCGCCATCTTTCCACCCCTCACGCAAGTTGAGAAATCCTCAACTTGATTCCTTATTTTTTGCCTCCTCCCCCATTTGCTATAAATTTGACCCAAAAAAATCAGCTTTCGTGCAACACCTCTTGCCCCTATTTCTCTGTCTGAAATGAATTTCAGAGGTTATGTTTATAATTCAAAGCTTCAGTCAGAAAGAGATACGAGAGCATCAGTAAGCATCTCATCAAATCATCCATCCTTTCTAGAGTAAAATAGTTTAGATCACATGTCCAATGAGATCCTCACAAAGGTTGGTGAGGGATTAATTCAAGATATTGCTAATGGAATTGCCAATGAGAGTCCAATAATTGAACCCCTTCAAAACTTCATTCCTTTGTCTCAGCCTCAGTCTATTACAAATACTATGAAGGTTGTGCAACTTCATGATGGAATCTTAGTGTCTCCCAAGTATCATGATCCTCCATGCTCTCATGTAGCAACATTTTCCCCCTCTCTCCCATCAGAAGGTAGAGCTCTAAGAAAGGGAAAATCTAAAGAAAACTCTTTGAAAGTTTTAGCTAGAAAAGCTAATGGGTCAAAATCAAAAGATGCAGTAAGGAAATTTTTTCAAGCTAACATCTCCAAGGTAGGGAAATATTGTGGGTCTATTGAAAGAAAGGCTAATTAGTCTCCCCCAGAGAATGTGGTCACTCCTTTACTCCTAATTGGAGATAGTCCAACACAATCTCTAGTTAAAGACAACCATCTTTATCATACACTTAAGCTTTCCAAGATCAAGATATCAAGATTTCAGCAAGATGCAAAGTTGGCTCATCCTTTAATCCAAGGGGATTTGAACCTTGATAACCAATTTTTAGAAGAAAATATCAACAGAAGTTTGGAGTATGACTTCTCTCAAACTTTATCTATATCTCAATCTACTCATGAAGATCCCCTCCCAATAGTTTCCCCACCATCAATGAGAGGCAAACCCACTAATAGGAAGAAAACTCAAGCATAAATTGTTGCAGCCATCCAAACAACACTTGAGTAGAGTTTCAAATCCTAAAAGTTCACCTAGGTTCCTTCTCAAACAAACATTGATGTAGGAAGAGCATGATGCTCTTCTCGAGAACAATAAGAATCTTATCATGGAATGTTAAGGGATTAAATGCCCTGAACAAAAGGCAAATAATCATGCATCAGATTGAGGCAAAAAACAATAATATTCTCCTCCTCCAAGAAACAAAATTCTCAAAGCAATAGGGACTAGAAATATTCTCCAAATGGAAAAAGTGGCAATCTCTTCAAATTCCAGCCCTAGGAGCTTCAAGAGAGTTAGAAATACTTTGGAATAAAAAGATTTCCTAGGTGGAACTTATTGCTTCAAAGTAGAACTAGATGCTTGTGGAAGTATCTTCCTTTGATCTTTCCTTTTGGATCTTCAACATGTATTCTCCTTCATCAATAGTTGAAAAAAGGGCCTGGGGCACTATTTCTGCAATGCTATCTCACTTACGAGAGGAAATTGTCCTATTAGGTGGAGACTATAATGCAATTCTTAACCATGCTGAGAAACGTGGAGGCATCATTCTACCTTCCAAGGTGATTGAGTATTTTCAAGACTTTCTCTCAGATAATGATTTATTAGACTACCCTCCTCAAAATGGTAGCTTTACTTGGACCAAAAAACACACGGATTTATGTCTAATGCAGAGAGACTTGACAAATTTCTCATATCTATTGATTGGGCAGCCCAAATTACACCTTTATAATAAAAAATTATTCCCTTCTCAGGGTCAGATCACTTCCCCATTCATCTAGAATTTCAAGAGAAACCCTATCATCCTAAATCCTCCTTCAAATTTCAAGAAATGTGGTTGAGCGACCCAAAATTCCTCCCCCTCTTAAAAATTTGGTGGGAAAATGCCCCTTTTGTTGCTAGGTTAAGAATGTTCTAGATTGCAAAAAAGTTATCATATATCAAACTCCAAATCAAAAAGTGGAGTGAGGACCATTTCAAAAATATATTCTTACAAAAGGAAAGCATACAAGCTAAACTAGATGAGATTAATGAACACATCATTAGAAACGAGATGAATATTTCCTCGTTTAGAATATAGTCTAATCTTCAATAGGAGTTGGAAGAAATTCCTTCTAGAGAAGAGATTTTTTGGAAGCAAAAATCTAGAGAGTCTTGGCTTAAAGATGGTTATAAAAACACTAAATTCTTTCATCTCTCATCCAAAATCAGGCAACAAGGAAACGCAATTTTCTCTATTTCATCCTCGATTGGTGTTTTGTTATCTGACAAATATTCAATCAGTCTAGAGGCAGTAGATTATTTCTCCAAGCTCCTATTAGCTCCACAACAACCCACTTCTCATGACAATGTGTTAGAAGATCTAAAATTCCAAATTTGGTCACTCATGAAGAAAATTATTTTCTCCTTCATCCATTCTCACTTGATGAAGTTAGAAATGTGGTCTTATCCATGCCTCCTGACAAAGTACTAGGCCCAGATGGCTTCACAACATCCTTCTTCCAAAAGGATTGGGATTTCATGGGAAGAGAGATATGGTTGGCCTTGGAGGACTCTAAAAGAAAAGAAACCATTCTTAAGGTAATGAACACTACCTTCATTGTTCTTATTCCTAAACAACAGAATCCATCTTCATTTGCAGATTTCAGACCCATCTCTCTTTGTAACACAATATACAAAATCTTCTCTAAAGCAATATCGCTGAGATTGGCAAGGTAATTCCTCATATAGTTTTGGATGAACAGGGGGATTTGTTCCTAGTAAGGAGATGGTAGAAGGTATAATTATAACCCATGAAACTATTTATTCTATTAATATATATATATATATCAAGAATGGTGATCAAATTGGACATGGTGAAGGATTATGATAGACTAAACTAGGATTTCATGATCAAGGTCTTAGGTAAATTGGGCTTTGCTCACAAATGGTGTAAATGGATTAGATCGTATATTTCTTAAGCAAAATTTTAAGTATTGGTAAATGGCTCTCCACAAGGTTTTCTCATTTCTTCTCAAGGGGTCAGCACAAGGGGACCCTTTATCTCCTTTTCCTTTTATCGTAATGGCAAAATCGTTGAGCAGATCCATTTCAACCTATCACTATCATTCCAAGTGGCTTGGTATAAATACCCCAAACTCTAGCATAAATATGACTCATTCATTATTTGTTGATGACACATTACTATTTGGCATATATTTGATCACTGAGGACAAGGCCATTAAAAATGTTTTCTCTAATTATTGTGGTGCTTCAGGCCAAATAATCAATTCTAGCAAGTCTAGTATTTACTTTTTGAATACGTCCCCACTTCTCTTTGCTCGAATCATGACAATTCTTGAATTTAAGTGGGAATTTTTTCCCAACCAATATCGATATTCCTTTCTTTGCTGACTCCAATAAATCTGAATTTTGGAACAAAATTCTAATACAAACTTAGAATAGAGTTAATTCTTGGAAATGTCGGTGGTTAACATTGGCTGGTAAACTAACTTTGGCCAAATAGTGATTTCTAGTAGTGATTTCTCAATTTTGGCTTGTACTGACCCTAGCTAAGTCAGTTAGTGAACAAGGACTCCAGGAGGTTCCAAGAGTTAGTGTTTAGAGTCAATGTAGGCCTAGGTTGAGTTCATTCTTCTTAGGTTTGCATTTTGTGCATAAATAGTGGTTTGAGTAGGTAGTTGACCTTCTTGATGGTAAAAAGAGTCAAAACCTAGTATAGGAATTAGGGAGGGTTAAATTAATCTTAGAAATTTTTTAAAAGTCATTTGTGATGACTTAGAATAGGCCTCATAGGTTGAGAAGGCCAAAAAGCGAAAAAAGTGCAAAGTTACAAAAAGTTGTCATGACAACTTTTGTCCTAATTTGATTAGTGATGGAGTTAGGGATTTTCAAATTCCCTAGAAAGAATCCACATGTGTTAAATGCTATAATAACCCTCTCTTGCATGGTTACCAAGGTTGGAGACTTGGTTTTATAAGTTCAAGAATCTAAAACTACTCATTTTCAGACTAGTTTGCAACATTTTGGCTTGTTTTTTTCATTTTTGTAAATGCAAATGGATTGAATCCATTAATCCACAAATAGATTGAGTTTATTTGGTGTGTTAACAGAGTTTTTAGTTCCATTTCAAGCTTTGTAGATATTTTACATTAGTGTTTTCTTGTTTTGGTTTGCACACAACCAGTTTTGGCTTGTATATAGCAGTTTTATGTAAAATGGTTGCCCCATGAATTCCACATGTGCTACCATCACAACCTATTGGTAAATGAAGGGAAACCACTTGTATAGTGTACATATGCATGGAAAAGTGTTGGAGATTATTTTCAATATGACTATCACCTTGTTCTAGGCAAGTCCAGGAGCAACCCGACTAAAGGAAACAAGGTGAAATTGAAGTGCAAAGTGCAGGGGTGAATGCCAAACCACCATTTAATATTTTGGAGGGGTTAGTGAAGTTTGGAAAGAGTTTAAAATGTAAGAAGAAGCCTTGAAAAAATTATTTGATGCCCAAACACCAACTTGACCAGTCACTGACGGCTAGAAGGCCTAGAAACCCTTCAAAACCCTCATTTTTGGGTTAGCATATTGTACGATGGATTAAGGATCCAAAAAAACAAAAAATAACTTGAGGATAGGTGTATCTTTGAATAAAATAAAAACTTTCTAGGGGGTCTTTTGGACCATTTTCCTCCAAGCCCTAGAAAACCGGATTTTGGAGGCCTAATAGGGCTAATTCCTGGTAGCCCTTTTCTAGGCAAAATGATGAAATCGGTAAGGAGGGAAAAGATTGAAAACCTAAAATGGACCCAAAAGGAATTAAAAACATGTTAGTAGCCACCTCCACACCTCTGCATCAACTCACAATAGTATGAGGTCAATTTGACAAGTTGAAGACAAGAAAGCTATAATTGAGCACATGGGAAGCATTGTAACTTGGTAGGGTTCCTAGCTAAAACACTTGAAGAAAACACCTTGGAATGGTTAACAAGAAAGAAATAGAAGAGATTGAGAAGCACTTGGAGGTATAGAATGCAATTAGGCCTAGACAGTTGGTGGAATTAAGCAACACCAACTAGGTGAACTGTTGAGCAAACTAGGTGAACCCCTATCAAATTGGTATCAGAGCCTATAAGATTTGGGCTAGGTGAGTAGATGTCCTCAGTGGAATTCATAGTAGATAACAACATGGTGACCAATGTAGAGTTGGAAAAGAAAGTGGATGATCAGGAGGAAGAGAATAGGCTCCTAAAGGAGAAGTTGCTAGAATTGGAGAGTAAGCTTGGTGAGGTAGAAACCAAGGCAGATGAAGTGTTGGTAAAGGTTGAAGGAGAAGAAGGGAAGGGTAAAGAAGTGTTAGAGATAGACAAAGTACCTAAACCTGATCCTATCCTAGAACAAGAACCTTTCCTGAAGGCATTAAAGGCCTTAAGTGGTAAATCACTAGAATTATTGCCATTGTTCACTGGTAAGATGGAGGCAGAAGTGGTCCTAGAATTGATAGAAGGCATGAAGAATCATTTTGAATGTGAAGGAATAACTGAAGCCCAAAGAGTCAAAGTAGCCAAGTCAAGGATGAGAGGAGCTGCTCTCACATGGTGGAAATTTGTGCAAGATGAGAGGAAGAAAATGGGCAAAGCACCCATCTCTTCTTGGAAAGGGATGTTAGTCAAAATCAAAGAAGTCTATCTCCCTCATGACTATGAAGTGCAAATTCATAGGAAGAGGAAAAACTTAAGAAAAAAAGACATTGATGTTAGTAGCTATACAAAGGAGTTTCACAAACTTAGCCTTAGATCTCATGCGGTGGAAGAAGAGAGTCTCAAGGTTGCTAGGTACCTAAATGGTCTACGGTGGAACATCCAAGAAGAAATCGGTTTAATGAGCCCAAAAACAGTCCATCAAACCTATCAACTTGCCCTTAAGGTGGAAGAAAAACTGAAAAGAAGACATGACTCAAGCAACAATAGGGGCAGGGGTAGAGGAAAAGACAATAGAGGCCATAGGGGAGGATTTGGAGGAAGAAGTTCCGAACAAAGAACACAAGGAGAGTCTAAACTCACTGAGCAGCAAGAGAGTGGCACTAGTAAAGGAGGATTCAATACAGGAAGGGGATCAAACAGTGATTTTAGAGGAAGATCTAGTGGACAAGGTAGGGGTTCCTCATATTTTGCAACAATGAAGTGTTACCATTGCAACCAACTTGGTCATCCAACATATAGGTGTCCAGAGAAGAGATCATCATCACATGGTAGTGAAAGAAGAGTGAACTTTCTTCAAGAATAGTCTTCAAGAAGAAAGACTTCAGAGGTTGCCTTAGAGTCAGAGGTAGGTGACAACTTGATGATAAGGAGAACTTTGATCAAAGAAATGGTTAGAGAAGAGACAAGCCAAAGAAGGTCCTTATTTAGGATCACATGCAAGATTATGGACAAAGTTTGCAAAGTAATCATTGATTCAGGGTCTATGGACAACATTGTGTCAGAAGAGGCAGTGAGTAAGCTTAAATTGCAAAGGATACCTCACAACAATCCTTATAGAGTCACTCGGTTGAACAAAGGCCAACATGTCCTAGTCAATGAGCAAGCATGGGTGGATTTTACCATTGGGAGGTATAAGGACAAGGTGTTATGTGATGTCCTACCCATGGATGCATGCCATCTTCTATTAGGAAGACCATGGAAATTTGATAGACAAGCTATTCATGATGGAGCCAATAATGCATACTCATTCAAGAAAGATGGAGTCACATTCAAGATTCAGTCTATCCTTGAGGAAGGTGAAAAGAGGGCAGTAGGTCCTAATGTTCTTTTGGTGAGTGAAAAACAGTTCTTTTAGACACTTGAGAAAGGTGAAGGTATAGGGTTTTCACTAGTAATGAAACCCAAAGAGGAAGACAAGAAAGAGCAGCCAGATTTGCCAATAGAGGTGCAAGATTTGTTGAAGAAATTCAAAGGTATAGTAAGTGATGGACAACTAACCACCTTACCTCCTAAAAGAACCATAAGCCATTAAATAGACTTCATTCCCAGAGCATCCTTTCCTAATAAGGAATCTTATAAAATGACTCCCCAACAAAATATTGAGATTGCCAAGCAAATCCAAGATCTCTTATACCAAGGCTTAATTAGGAAAAGCATTAGCCCTTGTGATGTCCCTACCATGTTAGCCCCAAAGAAAGGTGGTACTTGGAGATTGTGTATTGATTCTAGAGCTATAAATAGGATCACCATCAGATATAGGTTCCCTATTCCTAGAATAGAAGACCTTATGGATTGTTTAGGGGAAGACAAGTACTTTACCAAGATTGACCTTAAAAGTGGATATCACCAAATTAAGATTAAGGAGGGTGATGAATGGAAAACTGCCTTTAAGACAATAGAGGGTCTTTGTGAGTGGCTTGTAATGCCATTTGTCTTATCCAATGTTCCAATCACCTTCATGAGACTTATGAATGAGGTAATGAAGGATTTCATAGGTAAATTTTGGGTGGTATATCTAGATGATATTCTCATTTTCAATAAGGATAGGGCAGATCATATTAATCATTTGCAAGATGTATTACAAAGATTGTATGATGAAAAGCTAACCATGAACTTGGATAAGTGTGAGTTTGTTAAGAAGGATTTGGTTTACCTTGGATTAGGCATATGTCCATATGGGACAAGAGGTTAAATCTAACCAATCCGGGATAGGCATCTACCCAAATGGGGTAGGCATCTATTCATAAGAATACGATATGCTCTGACCAGAGACTTTAGACTCATCGGGACCATCCAAGTCCTAAGCCACTCTCTAAAGACTACACTCCCCTACTAGGAGTGCACCGAGGTCATCGTCCTTAGGAGTATTAAAATAATTACATAAACAAGCTTGAGTTCTGCCTCGGAATTCGGCCTAAAGCCTCAAGAAGTCAAGTGAATCCATATGAGATTCCTTTTGAGTATGCACTGAATTAATTTTAACCTTTCAATTAGTATTCACACCATTTGATTAAAAGATAAAGGAGCTTCAAGAACCAACTACTCACCCATAACCAAATCCTAATCCCCATCTCCGAATGCCTAAGTACAAGGGACAACTTCGTCCCTAGACTGCCTACATACCTGTTTCGACACGGGATCAAGGCATAAAGTATGTAGTTCTGGTTTCTAACTATGGTTTAATGTAAACTGTTTGGTGGATACGCAACCCTTTCTAGGGTCAATGTCCTAGACAATTTCTCTGCGGTTGCTACCCACGATGGTAGCTCTATAGAAAAAAGGCTCAAGGTGACCTCATGCGTGTGGCCTAAAACAACTAGGTCCTATTTTCTATTAAATACGTCACCCTTAATCCAATGTCATACTTTGAAAAATCATCAAGATAGATAAATTCCAAATTATCACACACCACCAAACCCTAATGGGGTTTTCTAAGGTTTAACAGATCGAATGTAAATTCATTTAAAAATTAATCTTTTTAGATTATCGATCCAAGGGGGATTACCTGCCCCTTGGATTTTAACTTCCAAATGACCCTTATTTCTCCTCGACGATTTAGAGGGACGATGCCACAGACGCTGTTATTGCAGCTTTATTAGGCGTTAAGTGCAGTAGCTCAACATGACGACATTACTCGTAAGTGTGACCTAGAGGCACCATAGATACCGAACACTGCTAATTTTTGGTTTCAACTCCTCTTGTTTAGTTATCTAACTAGGAATTTAACTTTGAATTCATGAATCCTAAAAGAAGCAATATACCAATACAATTATGAAAAAGAACTATTATATACAAGGAATTATCGCTTGAATTTAAAAACTAAACTATGAATTTTACGTAATTGAAAGGAACATAAACAAATCGACTACTTGGAATAGTATTTTCTGCGAAGGAAAGTTATGATAATTAAAAATTTGAAAACTTGAACTAAATACATGAAATTACTAATTGCTTGGAAACCATGATACTTTCAAAGATAACTTATGAAAATGATTTGAATTACTTGCAAGATATAATTGTTTTGGACAAACCATTACACAATAAGTATGAATCCTAGTATTGATTTGCTTGAAAGAAAATTAAATGATTGAATGGCAAGAATTTGGAAATGAATTTTAACACCTACTTGTTTGAAGTGAAAAGTGCTTAATAATAATCCCAACTAATTCTTCCATATGAAGTAATACAAATTTCATCTACAAATGATAACACTACTTTAAATGTGAATCCTAATACTTGAAAGGTACTAAATTGTTTGAAATAGAATTTAAATTATCAAATAATTATACTTTGGAAATGAATTTAATACTCGCTTGTTGAAGGGAAAAGGAAACAACTATTCAACAATAAGTTTCAAATTAACCACATTATTCTTAGTTACTAATTGTTTGAAAAAGAGATTAGACAAGAGTGTAAACACTTTCTAGTTAACCCAGTAAATAATACTAAGTCTCCTAATAAGCAATTCTAATCAATAAACTTCTAGTTTCTTTTGAACTAATACCTTTGCAAGATTATAAAGTGATAACTAATTACTCCTTCCACTTGAAGTAACGTTAACTTTATCATTGGATACATTCTACAAATAATCTTTATCAACTTCAAATGCTTCGAAGGGAGCCAATGTTTTCTCCTTAAATTACCCTCAATTAGAATTGTTATTTAATTTTCTAAGTGATCATGGAGTAGGTTTCTTGAAACTCATTTGCTAAAACAATTTCGGTTTTGAATAAACTCTCTTTGTATCCTAATTAGTACTTTTACCAAATGAATATTTAACAATGTAATTTACCTCTAAATTTAATGTTAATTAAATTTATCCTTACTAATTACTTGTATTATTAAGTGTAACTTTTCCTTTTTACTAGTCTTCTGTTTCTTTTAGCTAGAAGGTAAATGATTTTAACTATTAAAAGAAGTGACTATTCGCAATGCCTTATATACTCATATCTTAGAATCTAATAAAGAAACAAATCAAATAATCAACCTTTCGAATTGAAACAAACTTTGTCTCATATTGCTGAAATACCTAAAAGGGTTACTATGAATCTAAACACATTTACTTGTTAGGTAAATTCCTTTAACATTTGATACTTGTACTAATTGAAATATACAAAAGATAGTTTGAAGTCCAAAAAAATTAAAAATAAATAAATAAAGAACTTAGATATTTGAAATGTATTAAATGTCTTGGGAAAACCTACTTACTACTAGGTACAATTTGAGACTAAATAGAGACACTTGAAGAAAAAGAACCAATACTATTGAAAAAGTGTATCATTGGTGAAATATCATTTTTCCCTAAATGATTAATCACCTCTTAATTTTTTCTTTAATAAACAAACTTTACTATACACTAAAGAATAAATCCCTTCTTATAGGAGTAGGTTATAAATTAAATTTCAACTATATTGACATAAATAAATTTTAATTACCAAATTCTAGTGAATAAATTTTAACTAAATAAACCCCTTAGTATATATACATAAAATAAATTTTAACTATAAATCCTAATTGTATTTTACTTTTAATAAAGCCCCCCCCCCCCCCCCCCCCCCGCCTCCTCTTTTTTTTTTCATTATTATTAACTTCAAAAAATAGATTTTAAATTTTAACAATGTAAACAAACTATAAAAAAAAAAATTCTAATAAATTAAAATTCATTCATTCAACAATTAATAAATTATAATTTAATTCACTCAACTCGAATCAATGCAAATCAATTTAACATTAACAAGATATTATTTATAATCAATTAGTACCAATTTTAAGACAACATATACCAATCTTATTTTATATCCTGAACTTATTATAGTCAACTATATATAATATATCAATTATATTAATAATTTATTAATAACTAAATTAAAAACTAAATTGTAAAAATAACAACAATTATACCAATTGATATAACATGGTTGTGATGCCATAATAACTTTACATGCCCGAAACTTAATTAACATTAATTCTTAAAAGATTTATATAAGTATTTATATTATTTTTTTAATGTATTTATCTATATATATTGATTTGATCTGAGTTTATAAAAAAATAAATAAACAGAGATAGACTTAGGAATTAAATAATATATTCACTCAAAGATATAATTAACTCACAGAGAACAATAAGTGAAAGAAAATAAATAAGTAAATAAATAAATTTATCTCTGATGCATTCTGAGATGGGTAATAATTTATTTATTTATTTATTTTTTAAGTTTCTCAGAGAAGTGATATTATTCAGGGAGAAAGAAAAATACATGTTCTGAGGGAGATTAAAATTTTCTTGAATAAGTGATCAAGTATATGTTCATAGAAAAACAATTAAATTAATTCATATTCTTAGAGAAGTGATATTATTCAAGAAGAAAGAAAAATACATGTTCCAAGGGAGATATAAATTTTCTTGAATAGATGAACAAGTATATGTTCACAGAAAAATAATTAAATTGATTCACAGAGAGTAAAATTTATTTACAGGGAAGGAAAGATTATATTCACGGATGTTTACACAGAGGATCAATTTTATGCTTTATGCTCACAAAAGGAGTAAAACAAGATCTATACACAGATGAATAAATTTATATTCACAGAGAGAATATTTATTCACGGAAAAATAATAAATAAGAGAAGTAAGATTTATATAGAGGTAAGCTCACAGAAATAAGTTTATACACATGAAAGTAAAAAAAAAAAAAAAAAGATTTATACACAGACGATAACATATATTCACAGAAAGATAAGTTTATTCACATGGAGATAATTACATATGGAAAATAAGTTGTTGTTTTTGACAAAGATCATTTTTCTAGATTTTAAAATTCAAGAAAGCAAAAGCAAAGATTTGATTTTTCTTTCTTTTTCTCTAAAACAGATTAAATATATAGAAAGAAATATTCATATGCATTTTTTTTTTGAAAAAGAACTTTTATTAGTGTATTACTTTTTTTTTTTTTTTAAGTGAAAATAGATTTTCTTTTGATTAATCTTTCTAAACAATTAAGATGAGCAATTTTTTTATATGCATGAAGATTCCAGAGAGATAAAATCTATATATAAAAAAAATGAAAAATTTCACATGTAAATGAGAGAATGTAAGAGAGGAGACCCTGGATTGTTGAAGCTTGATGTTGAATCCTCTCCAATCTTCCAGCTATCCTTCTTAGATCCTTCCTTGTCACTTCATGAAAAATTCTTCAACCAAACTTAAAACAAACCTACTATACAAGTGACTACCAAATTCTACTTCTATCAACAAGAACAAGAACTCTAGAAAATTTATTTTCATCCCCAAACTATGAACTCCCTTTTTGAAAGATTTGCATACATTATATAGAAAAGATGCACCAATTCCACTATCAAGATAATTAATTGAAAATAGAGGTTCTTTTTCTAAAATTGGTTTCATGCAAAATTGATTGATCACTTGGTGGAGGAGTTACATGCAAGAATATGCAATTTGAATTTTACCTCTAGAAGCTTCTATTTCCTCCTACGACATGTGCTAAATTAACATATTGAAAAAATAAGAATTTTCAAAATTAATTTCATGCAAAATGATTGTTGTCATAGTGGGGGTTACACTTGACCATGCATTTGAAATTCAAATTTGAATTCTCCCCCAAAAATGCATTTTGTAACTCATTTGTCTTAAAAATGCCATGAATAGAATTATTCTTGTCATAGAATAATTTTGTAACTCCCATGTCATATATTTGCTAAATATAATGTTTATTCTTTAATATTTTAAATTTTAAATTTCTTTTCTAGAATCTTCTTATTTCTCCTACACCATGTGCTCAATTAGGATATTGAGAAAATAAGCAATTTTCAAATTAATTATGACCTCATGTGTGTGTCACCACTTAAATTCCTTTTTATTTAAAAACTTCAACCTCATTTCAATTTATCTTTTCTTTCTAACATTACTCATAAAATTAATATTATAATAATAATAAAATTAATATTATAATAATAATAATAATAATAATAATAATAATAATATTATTATTATTATTATTATTATTATTAACAAGTCATATCAAGGTCCAAAAAGAGGGTTATGACAGTGTTGTCTCAAGGAAACCTCAAGATAGATCCTAGGAAGGTTGAAGCCATTGTAAATTGGCCTACTCCTAAGTTAGCAATAAAGGTGAGAAGCTTCCATGGACTAGCTCAGTACTATAGGAAGTTCATTAGGCAATTCAGTGCAATATGTGCACCAATGTTAGACACCATTAGAGGTGGAATGAAGGAAAAGTTTCAGTGGGGTGAAGAAGCAAACAAAGGTTTTGAAACCTTGAAGGAGAAGATAGCTACTCAACCGGTGCTAGTGTTGCCTAGTTTTGAGAAACTTTTCATAGTGGAATGTGATGCAAGAAATGTTGCAGTAGGTGTTGTCCTAAGCCAAGAAGAAAGACCAGTAGATTTCCATAGTGAGAAGCTAAGTGATGCCAAGAGGAAATACTCTTATGATCTTGAGTTATATGCTTTAGTGCAGGCTTTGAGGAAGTGGAGACAATATCTCCTCCCTAAAGAATTTGTAGTCTATACGGACAACCAAGCATTGAGTTTCCTAAAATCACAAGAAAAACTCAGTCATAAACACATGAAATGGGTGGAGTACATGCATGCCTACACATTCACAATTAAGCACAAGAAAGGGCAGTTAAATCGGGTTGTTGAAGCATTAAGCAGGAGACTTTTGACAGTCCAAGAAATCCAATTGAGAAGCATAGGTGTTGACAGTTTTAGAGACTTATACCTGGAGGATGAAGACTTCTCAAATGACTACAAGGTGTGTAAGGAGTATCAAAATCACTTCCATAGTGAGTATTCTGATTTTACTTTGCAAAATGGACTATTGCTTAGAGGTGGGCAGCTTTGTGTGCCTAGAGGCTCAATGAGAGAAAATCTCATTCAAGAGAAGCATAATGGCAGCCTTAGTGGACATTTTGCAGTCAATAAGACTCAAGAGTTGGTTCAAAGGTATTACTATTGGCCAAGGATGAGTCAAGATGTGAAAAAATATGTGGAGACTTGCATAGTTTGCCAAAAGGCCAAAGGTACTTCTACAAATGCCGGTTTATACCAACCTCTTCCCATACCAAATAGACCTTGGGAATGCATTAGTATGGACTTTGTAGTAGGTTTACCAAGGACAAAGCAGGGATATGACAACATTTATGTCATTGTGGACAGATTTAGCAAAATGGCTCACTTTGTGCCTTGCAAGACTACTCATGATGCATGCCAAATAGCTCATTTGTTCTTCAAAGAGGTAGTAAGGATACATGGTTTACCCATGAGAATTGTTTCAGATAGGGACTCAAAGTTCATGAGTCACTTTTGGAAGACACTTTGGCAAAAGCTTGGCACCAATCTCTCTTTTGGATCAACCTACCATCCTCAAACAGATGGGCAGACCGAAGTGGTGAATAGAAGCTTGGGAAACTTATTCAGGTGCCTTACTAAGGAATATGGTCAGACATGGGATCAAGTACTCTCACAAGATGAATATGCATATAATGACACCATGAATAGGACTACTGGAAAGAGCCCTTTTGAAGTGGTCTATGGTGTGCACCCAAGAGGTATTTTGGAGTTGAGAGACTTAGGAAGTGCAGCAGCAAGAAGTGGATATGCAGAATACTTTGCTCAATCAATGAAGGAGGTCCATGAATCAGTCAAGCAAGCATTGATAGAAAACACAAGCAAACTCAAACAAAAAGTAGATGAAAGAAGGAAGAACCTACAATTTCAAGTGGGAGATCTTGTCATGGTGCACCTAAACAAAGAAAGGCTACAACAAGGAGTTCTTAACAAGTTGCAAATGAGAAGGATAGGTCCATGTTCCATTCTAGCCAAGTATGGAGAAAATGCATACAAGGTGGATCTACCTAGTGACATAGGATTGTCACTAATTTTCAACATAGAAGACTTAGTTGCATACAAGGGAACAATTCAAGGTTCAGATTGCAGTCACTCAGAGGTATCAGATGATGTGAACAACCTTCAGTTACCAGCCAAACCAAATCCAAAGGCCGAGAAGGTGTTGAGTTCAAGGATCACCAAGAAGACAAGGCATAAAGCCTATTGGGAGAACCTAATCAAATGTAAGGGTATGGATGATGCTAAAGCTACATGGGTGCTTGAGATAGAGTTTAAGAAGCTAGTAATTGATCAGAATCTGATTCCCAAGGAGGTGACATGATTTTCTTTTGTTTGGGAGAATGGTGCAAGAGCACCTAGGACTTAGGCTAGTAGTGATTTCTCAATTTTGGCTTGTACTGACCCTAGCCAAGTCAATTAGTGAATAAGGACTCTAGGAGGGTCCAAGAGTTAGTGTTTAGAGTCAATGTAGGCCTAGGTTGAGTTCATTCTTCTTAGGTTTGCATTTTGTGCATAAATAGTGGTTTGAGCAGGTAGTTGACCTTCTTGATGGTCAAAAGTGTCAAAAATTGGTATACACATTAGGGAGGGTTAAATTATTCTTAGAAATGTTTTAAAAGTAATTTTTGATGACTTAGAATAGGCCTCATAGGTTGAGAAGGCCAAAAAGTGAAAAAAAAAGTGCAAAGTTGCAAAAAGTTGTCATGACAACTTTTGTCCTAATTTGATTAGCGGTGGGGTTAGGGATTGTCCAACACCCTAGAAAGACTCCACACATGGTAAATTATATAATAACCCTCTCTTTCATGGTTACCAAGGTTGGAGACTTGGTTTTGTAAGTTCAACAATCTGAAACTACTCATTTTCAGACTAGTTGGCAGCATTTTGGCTTGTTTTTTTCATTTTTGTAAATGCAAATGGATTGAATCCATTAATCCAGAAATGGATTGAGTTTATTTGGTGTGTTAAATATTTTTTAGTTCCATTTCAATATTTTTAGATAGTTTACATTAGTTTTTTCTTGTTTTGGTTTGCACACAGCCAGTTTTGGCTTGTATATAACAATTTTATGTAAAATGGTTGCCCCATAAATTCCACATGTGCTACCATCACGAACTGTTGGGAAATGAAGGGAAACAAATTTTATAGTGTAAATATGTAGGGACAAGTGCTGGAGATGATTTTCAATATGACTGTCACCTTGTTCTAGGCGAGTCCAAGAGCAACCTAGCTAGAGGAAACAAGGTGAAATTGAAGTGCAAAGTGCAGAGGTGAATGCCAAACCACCATTTAAGATTTTGGAGGGGTCCATGAAGTTAGGAAAAAGTTTCCAATGCAAGAAAAAGCCTTTAAAAAATCATTTGATTCCCAAACACCAACTTGACCAGTCACTGTCGGCTAGAAGGCCTAGAAACCCTTCAAAACCCTCATTTTGGGGTTAGCATATTGTACGGTGGAGTAAGGAGAAAAAACCACAAAAATCACTTGAGGCTAGGTGTATCTTTGAAGAAAATACAAACTTTCTAGGGGGTCTTTTGGAACCGTTTTCCTCAAAGCCCTAGAAAACCAGATTTTGGAGGCCTAATAGGGCTAATTCCTTGTAGCCCTTTTCTAGGCAAAATGGTGAAATCGGTAAGGAGGGAAAAGATTGCAAACCTCAAATGGACCCAAAAGGAATTCAAAACATTTTAGTAGCCACCTCCACACCTCTACATCAACTCACAATAGTATGAGGTCAATTTGACAAGTTGAAGCCAAGAAAGCCATAATTGAGCACATGGGAAGCATTGTAACTTGGTAGGGTTCCTAGCTAAAACACTTGAAGAAAACACCTTGGAATGGTTAAGAAGAAATCCCTATAATATATTGAGAAGGAATTGGAGGTCTATAATGCAATTAGGCCTAGAGAGTTGGTGAAATTGAGCAACACCAACTAGGTGAAGTGTTGAGCAAACTAGGTGAACCCCTATCACCTAGGCACTTGCAAATTGAATTTTGACAAGGCCTCTCATGGTAACCCTAGCCCATCAGGTGCGGGTTGTGTTATCAAGGATCATTCAGGTTTTGTAACCAAAGTGCTTGTCCCAAACTTCCTCCTAGGACTAATAACCAAGTTGAGGCTCAAGCTCTTCTGGCTAGATTAAATCTTGTAAACCAATTGGGCTTCAAAACAATTCTTATTGAGGGGGATTCTTTGAACATTATAAATGCTTGTAAGAAATTTCAGTCTTCAAATTAGGCCATTAATGATAACTTAAAACAAACATTCTTAGTCTTGGTTAATTTGGATTTTTACCAACTCTCTCACTGTTATAGGGAAGGTAACTCAATGGTTGATGAACTAGCAAGAATTGGACTTCAACTCCTTGTAGGGGAATTTCAAATGATAGTTCCCATCTTGGAACACTTTGTGGAACTGAATCAGAGGATAACATTATATTCAATTGAATTAAATATTTCTCACTAATCTTGTTTTGCTTGCAGGACTAGTGCGAATTTTGGCATCTCATGCATCTCTGCTACCCGAAGCACTGTGTAGCCTGGTGGAGGCTTGATCTCACTGTTTCATATCTGATTTTGGTGCTTATTCAATGTTGAGTGTTTCTAGTAGCCTCATTACCGATTATAGTCTCACAAAGGAATTCAAAGAGGTAATATTGGAACATAAGTTGGCTTTAGACTAGGGCCCCAGTGGCTCAACTTTCCTTCCATATCCATGAGCCCAATTTTGTTCAAACAAGTTATTTTATCAATTGGGAATTAATGGATTTAGTATCCATTTGGTGTGGCCCTTGCTTTCAATCTAGCTAATGTTGTCTATGCTATTTGAATCGGCAATCCAAGGACAACTTGATTTAGCTATGGTCATGAGCTTTAACAATGAATATCAAGGCATATTGGGGTGAAAATGAACTAGAAACAAAGATATTTCAATCATGATGTATTTGGTATACATCATATTCAACAAAAAACATGCTCTTCATATGATTATTTTAGGGCACTCAAGCTACCTTATATGTTGTCATTGCTTTTTCTCAAGTATCTACATCCATTGGAGTTGTTTTAGTAGTTCTCTCATCTGGCCAGAGCCTTTCAGGCTCGGAGATTGCAATCATTTAGCACAAATTTGAAATTTGGCAAGCAATATGTGGAGTTGTTATGTGCAACAACAAACATGCATTGTTTTGAAGTCTAAACTAATGCTTTCAAAAGGAAATATAGTGTTAATGATAGAGCATTTGAAATGAACTTTCCTCAAACTTTTTTACTGTAATCTAGTCTCTCTTCTCTCTTTTTTTGTTGTTTGTATGTAACATTTTATAGTATTAATAATAAAGTTCAAGCTTTTGCCTTTTATCTAAAAAAAAATAAAAAAAATTCAACTTTCTTATTTAGAAAAAATAATTATCCCTAATTCAAACATAAATAAAATTTAACATAATTAACATTATTTTTTCAAAGAAAATATTTAAATATTTTAATTCCCTAATTCAAAAATAAATAAAATATACATTAACATTATTTTTAATGTCCTCGCTTTGAGGTGTGAGATTGGTGGTAAAGTGATTTCGCTTGGACTTCTATAAATAAAATATTATATTAAAAAAAAAAAATAGATAGTAAATTAATAGAGAGGAAAGGGATACCTCAAAAAATAAAGCCACGGTAAAAAAAATGCAAAGGAAAAAGCTGAGGGTAGAAAAACAATGAAAAAAGTTGAGGGAAAAAACAACAATAGTTAAGGGAAAAAAATAAAAAAAATGGAGAGACATACATCTTCAATCCATATTGTATTGGTACAGTGGTTAATAAACCTATTTAAATGCAAACATTAGAAATGTATCCATTTTTTTCTTTCCTTCTTTTTAGTTCCTACCAAGCCAGGATACTATTGCATTCATGCAGTTTGATTTTTTAATTAATTTAACCAATCACTATTTAGAATTAAAAATTTGAACAACAATTCTATAATTTGTAATTGAATTTCGTATTTAATAATTTCATTAAAAGCCATTTATCTCTTTTTCTATTGGTTTATTCCTGAAACAATAGTGTGCAAAAATTAAAAAAAATATTTATTTAAAAAAAATACAAATAGATAATTAATGCAGACATGACAAAGTTGGTGTTACCCAAAAACATGTTTTTGGCCTAAAGGCACATGTTCCGAAAACGGAAATCATTTCGGGGACTTGGGGACGGCCGGAAACATTTCCAAGCCATCCTCGATCCTCGAAAATTTTCAGAAACAGTCAACCTTTTTTTCGGGGACCGTTGACCATCCCCGAAACGGCTGGGGATGCCCAAGTCATCCCCTAACCGTCCCAGGGATGAATGGTAGGGACAATTAAAAAACAATTTTTTTTTTATAAAAAATATTTTTCATTATTCAGACACTCAATTAAGAAAATCAGAATTTTTTAATTAAAATCATAATAGAAATTGGAACTAAGAACATATATATGATTTTTTAATTAAAGTTCTGATTTTTCATAACTAAGAACTAAAAACTAAGAAAAATCATTGAATAAATTAGATATGCTGATAAAATCAGAACTATAACATATATATATATATATATATATATATATATATATATATATATGTATGAAAATGAAAAATCATAATAGAAATCAAAACAATTTCATTAAAATACATGTAGTCCACTAATAATTTATGGCACAACCAATAATCGTGAATCTTCCAAATGATGTGGAAGGTTTTCTTTTAAAAGTATCCTTCGTAGTTTAGTGTTACAAAGAGTTAATTCTAGATTTAGCTCCTTTCAGTTTTTGATTAAGGTAAAAACAGGTTTTGAAGGGGCCCTGAAACCCTTTACAAATGAAAATTAACAGATATAGCAAAAAGAGATAAAAAGGAACAAACCAACGAAAAGCCAACAAAAAACCATAGAGAACTGGCTAAAGCCCCACAAAGCCAGCAAAACCAGCTAGACCCAAGAGAAGAAACTAATTGATTTTTTTCAGGGCATTAGCCAAGGTGTTGCTAATCCCATACAGTTCTTTGATATTTTCCATAAGATTAGGGATATCCTTAGCAGAAGCAGCCACAACTTTCTTGACACTAGCCCTGGTCCTCTTAGTAGCACTAGCTAGAGTAGCTTCACCACTTCCAATCTGGATAGTATCTTCATCCATGTCAAGGTCTACCACCGGTTTAGGAGAATTGGAATTATCAAAGACCTTAGCAATATCCTCGAAGTTTTTAGTGACAATTGACAGGATATTTGGGATAATGCCTAGCAAATTTTTCATCGCCACACTCCCTTCTTCCAGTGATTTAACATTCTCCTCCATATCCTGCTTCCATTTTATCTGATCCATGTCATCATCCTTCCTCTTCTCGTTCGTCTGTTTCCCATTTTTTTCCAAGTTCTTGAAGAGTTCATAGGTCCATCTGTCATAATCTAGTCTCGCCTCTATGAGTTTTTTAAGGTTATCTAGGAATAACCCTTTACTCACACTTTCCTTATCCTCACTTAAATTGTCCTTAGTCATATCCTTCTCAAGTTCCTTATTCTCATCCCTCTCAAAATTCACATCTTTTTCCTCATTATCCTTGTATTCCACATCCTCCATAGGGTGGTTGTTGTCCTTGCTAGGGCAATCACTGTGGATAGGGCTTTCATTGTCGGACTAATTATCACCATCTTCTTCCTCAATACCCACCTCCTCATCTTTCCAGCTATCTTCACCATCAGAATCATCCGTATCCATTTCGCTACCTTCTTTTCCAATTTCCTCTGTTTCGATCTTTTCTTCATGGGTTTTTGTCGCAGAGGCACTCTAACTTTTTTTGCTATAGGACGCCTTCTCCTTGCTGGAATCGCCTCCCTACAACTTTCTCTTCCCCGGAGAGGTGGATAACCTCTTGTTTTCCATCATGGTGAGGGTCTTACAGTGCTCATAAATGAGCAGCAAAAGCCCGCAATGGAGAACCGGATTTGAGGGATTCTTACTATGTTTATTGAGGGACCTTGAAAGGGACCTAAAAAAGTAGTAGGGCAAGGAGACCCTTTTGTCATGTCTGAAATGGTTTAAAAGAACAAAGTGGTAAGTGTGGGCCCTGGAAAATCAGCCCTCAATAATGATATATTCCATTATGGCATTCAAAACCTAACCCCAGATTTTCTTGATATTAGAGGCTTCATAGTAACCCCTGTGGCTTTGCCAATTCTAGCCCTCTCTTTTTCCTTATGCGGGAATAGATTAACTACGTTATTGGAGACTTTAAGGTCTCTAAAAAACTTAAGCCCAGAATGGGGCATACCAGTCACAGTAGCTATGAGTCTCGCATCCAATTTGAACTTAACCCCATAGATTTTAAAGGACCTATTACACCAATTTTTAGAAATTTTGGAAACGGCGAGATTTACCCTACTTTGTCATAATCCACCAGCTTCTCCATAAAGCTTGTGAAGGACCCTTTTTCCAGCTTCACCCACATTTTTGACATCGCCTTCCATCTTGACGTATTATCTAGTTCCTCCCTCCTTAAATCTCCTCCCATATTCGAACTCGGATTCTCAGCTCTGTTCCTCTGCAAACTCAACACTTCTTTCCTGTAGTTACTCGAGATTTTGAAAAGGATGACCCACAAAGTGTGTGACGTAATATTAAAAATGGTTGGGGTTTTGTCGCTTTGCCAGATAATCATTACCTTTCCATCAAAGCATAAATTATTCATATACCCTATCATGATTATGCGGTCCTTCCCTCCCCGTAAATCTGTCCTTTCTAAGGAGCTCTTTAATGTTCATATTAATATCTTCCCCATGCCAAATCATTTGAGAATGAGAATTAACTCCTAGGTTCGCCAGACAATCCGCCCACCATATTTTTCTCTCTAAAGGCATGTTGAATAATTATTTCTTTAAAACTAGCGATGATTTCCCTAGCTTTTAGGATAATGTTTTCAATTGACCATGATGGCTTCGACTCCCCCTTCAAACACTTAATAATATTAAGTGAATCTCCCTCGAGCCATAATTTATCATGATTAAGATTCTTAGCTATAATTAGGGTATTCAAGGCAGCTAAGACTTCGACAAAATGACTAGTTTGACTCCCCAAATGACCAGCCACCGCCACTAAGCAACTTCCAGCAAAATTCCTAACAATGCCCCCATATCTAGCTTTACCCGGATTCCCCTTAGAGGCCCCATCAAAGTTAGCCTTAATCCACCCCTAAGGAGGAAAACACCAAACTAGACCTTCTCTTCCCTTCTCCTTACTAGTTGTAGTAGTAGAGAGGTTCCACCTATCATTGAAGTCTTCTTTAGTAGCTGGTCCATTATCAGTACCATAGATACACTCAAATATGCTCCTGTAAATTTTATCCACCACCACTTCAGGAATAGCACTTTTATCCCTAAAAATCCTATTGTTGCGCTTTTTCCATATATCTAGATAACATTCAGGAGAGTAAGTTTCCAAGTCTCCACAATCTTTGGATTAGAATTAGGGTAGTGCCATTGCTGCCAAGATTCCCCTAGGGAGTTCGGAAAAACCCAGCTCAAATTCCACCTGCTTAAGATGATTTTCCAGATTTCCTGACTAAAAGTACACTGATTAAGAATATGGCAAGCAGTCTCTTCTTCCCTGCAACAAAGAGAACACTTGTCAGGAAAAACAAAACCTCTCTTTTGTAGGTTGTCCAGAGTTAAAACCTTGTTTTGGATGAATATCCAAAAAAAGATATTAACCTTAGGAACTAACTTCTTGTTCCAGACTTTAGCCCAAATAGGAATTTCTTCCACAGATTCATTATGGATAGCCACAGCTGAGGACATAGAATATTTCCCATCCGGGGTTTCCCTCCATATCAATCTGTCATCTTTGTTGTCTCTAGGAACTTTAGCAGAGAGAGCAATCTGAAGGAACTTAAGCCCCAGACACTGCTGGCTAAAATCAATCCATTTCCCATTTCTCCAGTAGTCTCTGACTAGCTCCCTAAACCTACTTTTGAACCAGTCTTTCCATTCATTAAGGATTGGAACTTCCTCCAGAGGTTTATCCAATATCCACCTATCTTCCCAAAATCTTATTCTCCTACCATCCCCAAGGTTCCAAATTCGACCAGCAGCAACCCAACTTTAGTTGATTGGACTGCATTCCATATAGTAGAACCTTCAACAATAAAAGAATCATCTAAAAATTCTTCCTCAGAAGGTTGTATATAAAAATATTTGTTTTTCCAGATTAAATTCCATTCTCTTTTGTCCCCTTTCATTCTCCAAATTTGTTTAGCTAATAAAGCCTTATTCATAGAACTAATATTCCTTAAACCCAAACCCCCTGAGGCCTTAGGAGAACAGATTTTATTCCAGGCAATAAGGGGAATTCTATTTTTGACTTCCACCCTTGACCAAAGAAACTTTTTTTGGATTCTTTCAATTGCTTCCGCAAACTTTCTGGGGATTTTGAACAAACTGAGAGCATAAACATGAAAGTTTTGGAGAGTGGCTTTGAGCAGAGTAACTTTGCTAGTGTTTCATATTTAAACTAGGGAATAGTTGATAGTTGCCTTAAATGTGTGCTTTTAGTCATACACATTTTTTTTTCATTTAGTTAATATTTATTATTTAGTATTTATTATTAATTAAGTAATTATTATATATTGTTTTTTTATCAGAGTAAAAGTGTAAATAAATAATAAGATGATACATGATAAAGTCAAGAGGAGGCCATGACACAATGAGAGTGATTATGTAACAACATTCAAACAAGAGAATCTCATATATAATTATGTATAATGATCCAATGAACGATACAAGAAGACTCCTAAATAAGGACACAAAATGACAACATAATGGGCTTCCCTCTACCCTCAACTCTTGAGTTGAATCCTAGCTCAAATGTTCAAAATGACTAAAAAGATCATATGATAGAAAAATTAAAGCCAAAAATTATGAAAATCATATTCAAAAGGTAGGAAATCAAATTTCTAAGGGGAGACTTTTTATCTCGTAAAATTAATAGTTTTTACATGTCTAAATAGAAGAAATTGGCAATCGGGTAATCAGATTTGGCATGACCAATGTGGAGTTTGAATTGGAGAAAACACTCAAAGCCCAGTATATGGAAATTTTGAAGAGGAACTATATTGGAAAGATAAATCTAGGGAACTTTGGTTTGCTGAGGGGGATCTCAACACTATTTTTTTTCATGCTTCTTCTAAGGCCAGAAGGATCAATAATAAGATATGCTCAATTAAGGATGAGAATGGGATTTTGAAAACTAAGGTCGTAGATATTGAGCTAATTGCTCTCAATTACTATGAGAATATATTAGGCAGTGTTGTGGAAGATAATTTAGGCTCAATACCAATAATTGAGGAAGTCATTAACCCCCTGATTACTAGCTTCGATTGCGATATGCTACTTGCTCCTTACTCGTTGAAGGAAATTAAACTTGCCACATTTTCACTTCATCCCCATAAGGCGCCTAGACCAAATGGCATAACGGAAAAGATTTTTCAAAAATGTTGGGATTTCATGGTCAAGGAGATTTGGAATGTGGTTGAAGAATTCCAGAAAAAGCATAGGTTTGTGAAAGAGATCAACCACACCATTATCAATCTTATTCCTAAGAAACATGATTGTGGTTCCATGTCTAATTTTCACCCAATATCATTATGCAACACCATCTACAAAATAATATCAAAGGCAATGGCTGAAAGATTGAAGAAGTTGCTACCAAATCTTGTATTTGAAAATCAAAATAGATTTACTCTGGGTCGAGAAATTGCGGACTGTATCATCCTGGTATCGGAAGTCATACACTCACTCAAAAAAGAAAAATTGAAAGGTATGATTATTAAACTAGACGTTGCCAAAGCCTATGATAAGGTGATTTGGAATTTTCTTATGCATGTCCTTGCCAAATTTGGTTTCCCAATTAAATGGCTTGAATGCATAAAATTTTGCATTAGCACAGTAAACTTTTTTATTCTTGTCAATGGTAATTTGAGTGGGTTTTTTGGAGCCACAAATGGTCTGTGACAAGGAGATCCATTATCACCTTCACTCTTTGCTCTCATGGTGGAAGTTTTAGGGAGACTGATAAAAAAGAGGCATAATGAAGGCATTTGGAAAGGAATCAAAGTGCATGAGCAATTCGAGGCAATCACACATTCTCAATTTGTTGATGATACCATCATATTTGGTGATGCATCCACCCAGGAAGCTATAGGCATTAAGAACACACTAGAGTACACAATGGCTTCGGGTCAAGCTATGAATAAGGAAAAATCTCAGTTCTTCTTCTTTAATACTAATAAGAGGGCCCAAGGCAGAATTGCACAACACTTGGATATAAAAATTGCAGAGCTCCCGATCAAATACTTAGGGATACATATTAACAAAGGATGCAGACAAACCCAAATTTGGGATGATGTTATTAAATCATGTCAAACTAAATCTGAAAATTGGAAAAATAGGTGGCTGACCCAAGCAGGTAGAGTCACCATGATCAAATCAGTTTTATCTGCCATTACAATCTACAACATGTCTTGTTTCAAAATGTCATTCGCTGCAGGAAAAAGCTTGAACAATCTACTCAAAAAATTTGTTTGGGATGGTGCTAAAGATAACAGAAAAATTCCGCTTATCAACTGGGATACATTATGCCTAATCAAGGAAGATGGGGGAGCAAGCTTAAGGAAAATGGAGCTACAAAACTCTGCCCTTGGTGCTAAGCTCTCCTGGAAGATGTGCAAAGATCCTCAAAAAATTTGGTGTAGATTGTTCCAAAAGAAATATCTTGACTTGAAGGACCCTAACCGAATTCTCACAGTGGCCAATTCAGAAAGGGGCTCTACTACGTGGAATTTCTTATGGGATAGCAGACACATTATCATAGAGCATATTTCATGGCAGATTGGTAATGGTAGAACAACATTGTTTTGGAGAGACTCATGGGACGGGTTTCCATCTCTTTCATAATCATTTGAAGATAAAGAGTGGATAAATCTGGTTGAGAACTGCATAGGGAAACATGTATGCAATTACATGGAAAACCACAAGGACATAAATGGTCTGAAAATATGGAAGAAAATCAATATTGGCAACCCTTCATTATGTGAGAAACTTTGGGATGCAATAAAAGACAGGAAAATACCGGCCTCTAGTGAAGATGACAACATTTTTTGGTGTGCTTCGAAATCTAAGGAGTATAGTACCAAACTTGGGTACGAAGTTCAAAAACAAAGGGGCTCCTGTGAAGCCTGACCACATAAATTATGTTGGAATAATAAAATACTACCAAAAGATAGGGCTTTTTTGTGGATTTCTTTACATGGTAGAATCCTCACTGCTGATAGACTTAAAATTATAGGCATCTTGGGTCCCAATCACTGTGTTATGTGTTGTGTTGATGAAGAAATTGCCAACCATCTACTCTTCAGTTGTCCTGTGGCAGTATTTTGTTGGAACTAGTTCCTTGACCAGATCAATTGGACTATGATTACAAATGAAAGGCTCTTTGACTTCCTTCTTTCATGGCCAATCAAATAGAAGTCAAAATGGAGTGATATATGGATGATTGGTCCATCTATGATTGTGATGCAGAGGGATCCCCTACTCTAGACCTATCAAGGGTTCAGTCACTAAAGGTGACACTCTAGAGGATCCTTCTACATGCTAGGTGAAACCAACTCCCCATTCAAACTCCTATTGAACATGATTGATCATCTCATCAATTGTCTAAGGCTGCACTCTTAAGGTTTTGATAACCTACTCACTCCTTTGGACCCTACTCAAGGATCAACACTTGACTCTTAAGTCTCCTCAATACCCTAAATCCAAGGTATATTCTTCCCACATTGAATTTGAAAGACCTACAATCCACTAGACTCCAAAATAGGTTCTCAAGACAAAAATGCTCAACACTTTGATTAAATAAAACCAAAGTTACCTTCTTGCTGTCCTCTTAGATATATCTATACACAAAGGTATATAACTTTTAAATAATTTCAAAAATCCACAATCTCTCTAGTGAGATTATGAATAACTTGTGTTAGAACATCATATCCAAAATCTAGACAAATCCAATGGTGCAACCCCGAGATATGGCCCCCGCATCAGGCTGCATTTTCTGTGACTGTCATTCTATCACACTATGACAGTATGCTGCTATCTTTGGAAACCCACTGGTTTCAGCCCTTCCTTTGGAACTCCACTTGATCCAACACCTTAGGAAGGTATTAGAAACACAAAAAAACACTCATCTAAGCCCTAATAGCCTTAACATGCTCTGCCATAACAAACAAAGCCTCCACCATTTGATCGTAATAGTCAATCTGCCCCTGTGACAACAACAGTCATAAAAACCTCTTGCATGCACATTCCAACTCCTTCATGGAACCCTACACACACCTTGGATAGGTATAATACATCCTTGGCCTCATCCATGCCCAAAATGAGGATTGGTTAAGCATAAAAACAAAAGATATCACATTTATGAAGCCACTGGTTACCCTAGTTCAAGGTTTTGGCAGATTTTAGTAAAACTTTGATATCTTTATCAAATGAACACCAAATCAAATGCCACTGCCTCCAAATAAAATTTATATAATTCCTTTATCATCCCCAAACAAAAATATTTCAAAATACAAAAATGAATTGAATCAAAATTAAAAAAAGATCTGATTATCCATGTTGAAAACTTAGAAAATGCACATGAAAATATGGTTTTTATTGCTCCAAATGATTGTCTTTGACCATACACTCACAATATCTCCTAGTATCATTGTTTTACAACCTTTTATAGCACTTTTTTCCTTCAAGACCAAACCATAACCACCCAACTACCTCTAACCACCTATTTTTATCATTTTTGCATTTTTGACAATAAAAGTTGCTCTCAAAAGTTGTCATTTGACAAACAAAGTTGTCAACATGACCATCTTGGACTCCTAACTCTACCAACACACAAAAATGGTCTTAATATGACCTTATAAACATTTCAAACATTTTTTATTCCTCACAAACCTATTCTACCCTTCAAAATCCAATTTTAGCCCTTTCTAGGCCTAATTGCCAATTTTGATAATTTTACACTTTTTGACCTTTTCATTGCATTTATTGGCTCTAATGGCCATGATTACATTGTTTTAAGACCTTAAAGGTCTTATAGACTTCATTACTCATTGATTTTTCATGAGGGCCTATGAATGACCCTAGTGCACCTTGCCTCCATAGGTCTTCATAGGTGCTCCATAGGTGCTCCTGCACGAGATTGTATGGCACATCTGGAAGGAGAGAAATAGAAGAATTTTCAAAGAGACATCACTATCAAATATAATGTTGGTGGACAAAATAAAATTTGCAATCGAGGAAGTGATAAATCTCAAGATACTAAAAGGCGGCCCTAAAATATACAATAATTGTGATGCCTTAATGGGAAAACATTGGGCTCTTAAAGAATCAGGTATTTATGTCCCCCCCTTGAAGTCTATTGATAGAAATTCTGTCAGATGGAAGGACCCTCCAAAGGATTGGACAAAACTCAATTTTGATGGTGCCAGTAAGGGGAACCCTGGGGAGTCTGGTATTAGCGCCATAATCCGAGATGAACATGGTAATATTATATATGGATTGTATGGAGGCATTGGATCTGCCACAAACAACGAAGCCGAGATCCGTGCACTAGAGGCAGGATTACGCCTCTATACTCTGCATGGGATCACTCAAATCATTATCAAAGGAGATTCACAGATCATTATAAATGGTGTTACTAAGTCAAAATTTCACAACCGGAAACTAAACAAATGGTTACCACAAATAAACGACCACCTTAAATCTATAGATTGCTACGAAATTGTGCATGTTTATAGAGAAGCCAATCAAGTGGCGAACTATCTTGCGAATCTTTGGGTAGGAAGGAATGATGATATTGTCTCTTTCAGTCATGTCTTGGCCATAGAGGATATTACAAGACAATGCTTGAAGGACTGTCGTGATTCCCCACACCAAGGTGTCGGGTAATGAACCAACTTTATATGGATTAGCACCCATTCTTGGGATGTTGATGGCAACGATATACGCATCAAAATTTTAAAGATTCGTACGACTCTGATAGTTGGGAATGTTGGTGTCTCTGTTTTGGTATCGATATCTAAAATTTGGTGGTAGAAAGATTCATCACATGGAAAGTACTGTCTATAGTTTGGGACACCTCATCACTTCGGGAGTGCTTCAGTTCAGATTTAGAATCTGGTAGATGTGGGTGGAGTTGTAATGATGAGGATCTGTAAAATGCATCTTTCTATAAATGCTCTCTAGAAGAGATGTAACCCAATTGTCGATTGTGATATTTTTAGTGTGGTGTACACAGAGGAAAGGCTGCACGGCGAATGACTCATTTCGGAGATGTTAGTTGTGTCAATTGTGAAAATAAACTAGGAACACAACTCAGAAACCCATTTATCACCGAAGATTACGTTTATGATGCTATCCATGGGCTAATGGGCATCGCTCTCAATTTTGAGAGACAATGGTGTGACACAACCGTGTTGGAGGTGGTCCTCATACCCCTTGTTGATGTCATTGATTCTAGGGAATGTGCGATTGAACTCTTTGATGGATTCATGAAGCCATTCATTGAAGACAATGCTACTAATGCCATATTAAGTCTAGAAGAGGGTGCCAAAATGAGTATTTTGAAGGTGTATTTATAGTTTGAAAACTACTTATCCTCGGATTCAGAGGATGAAACTGTGGAATCAGATGAAGGAAATAGTGGTGGCTTCATTGACAGTGATTCTATATGTGAGATGGCCAGACGAGAGGTGTGGAAGGAGGAGCGTGCATGAATAAAGGCATTTGGGGAGAATGCTTGGGAAGTGTTCAGATGTGTTGTGTTTAATGGGAACATGGCGCCTTTCAGAAGACTGATTGAATTTGAGTACTAGTGACTTCCTGAGAATTCCACCCATAATGCTATTAATGTAGGTGAATATGCAGTTTTGATATACCAAGAAATTGGGGGACACATGTAACTGACTTGTTGACTAAGTGTCTGTGTTTTAATTTTGAGAAGTGTCTAAATTTAAGGTTGTCTAGCTTGGGTGTCTATAGTCGGGTCTAACAGGCACATGCTATTCTAGTTTGATGCTTGAAACTATATGTAATCTTTTTTTTTTAGCAATATAGGGAGCTATCCCTAATAACGATAGCAATTACCTTAAAATTTTTTTTTTTTTAAAAACCTAAAATTCATATTTTTATAATTTCAAGAATCATTAAAAAAGTTTAATTACAATTAGAAGCTTCAAGATTTTCACTATTCATTATTTTTTTTTATCATAAATAAAAACTTCACAATTTTAAAATCAAATTATACCCTTTTTCTCTACATAAGTTATAGATCACCATTTTTTATTACATAAATTTTGTGAGAGTTTTTGGTTCATTTATGTTTTTTTAAAAATAGAAAAATATTCGGTCATTTTTTGAACATACCTTTTTGTTTAAAATCGACCCAACACCTTTTCTCAAAAATAAACATATCATTATAAAATAAATGCATAGATCTGTTTTATGAATTCAAATTCAATTCCTTTCTAAGGAATGAGACATCATATGTATTCACCTAATGCAAGTATTGCTAAAAGTAAGAAACAAAAAAAGAACATAAAACCTAAGGAGGAATACCTTTGTAGTTTCAATATAATTTTACAAAAATTGTAGAACCTCCTTGCTCCCAGATATACAATGCAATCTTTGAGATAAAGATTCTCCAATAATTTAGCAATCCACAAGAAATCAACATCCAATTATCCATGACAATCAAGTACACTCACAATAAGGAAAGATAGAGGAGAGTAGGGGGGGGGAAATCAATGCTTATTGTTACATTCCATTTTTTTTTCATTCCAAATTTTCTTAAAATACAAAAAATTCACATTCAACAAACGATTTTCAATGAGGTTCTTTCATATTAGATATTTTTAAATAGACATTTTATTTTTATGTTTCACCAACTATTTGAAACAAATGAAGTTACAAAAATATCTTATGAATATTTGGGATTTCTTTAGAATGGTGACCACTAAAATTAACTAATATGTTAATTAAATAATTCCTTAAATTTTATAAAGAATTTCCTAAATATTCCAACAACATCAAAACATATAAGACCTAACAACAAAGGAAAGTTAAATATCCAAAATTTTGACCAAGTATTTACCTAAGATTATCCTACAAACACTCTAAAACTGTAAGAATTTCAAAACCCCAATAAAAATACAAGTGAACTAGTAATAAATAAGCATACACAAAACAAATATATTATGTGTTAACTTACTACAATATTTACCTCTCTTTCTCCCCTTCTCTTCTTGTATATATCTCTCTCTCCTTCGCTTCATCTCCATTTCTATCTCCCTCTCACTATCTCTCTCAATTTCTCTCTTTCTCTCTCCATCTCTATTTATTTATATCTACTTCTCTATCTCCGTACCTCTCCCCCTCTCTATATATCTCCTCACATCTCTATCTCCCTATCACTCTATCACACAATCTATATATCTTTCCCCCTCCCTTTTCCTCTATATCTCTACATCCCTCTCTATCTCCCTTTCTCTCTCTATCATCGTCTTTTTCTCTCCCCCTTCCTCTCTCCCTCTATATTCCTCTCTCCGCTTCTATCTCTAGACATTTATCCCTTACTCTATCCAAATGCTTTTCTATTTCCTACTCCAAATTAACCACACTATTGGCAAGAACCTCTCTCTCTCTCTCTCTCTCTCTCTCTCTCTCTCTCTCTCTCTCTTTATCTCTTTCTCTATCTCTCTCAACCTTTATCTCTCCCTCTACCTCTTACTCTCTATCTATCAATCTTCTTATGTGTATCTCTCTATTTGTTTCTCTAACTCTCCCTCTCCCTCTCTCTATCTCTCCATCTATTTCTCTTTTTTCTTCTTCCCCTCCATCTTCATCTCTACTTTTATCTACTCTAAACTAATGGCGGGAACATGATGCTTTGCATCTCTTGTTTGATTTGTTAAAGAATAATTTTTGTGAGATTTTGCCAAGATCAAGGGCACAATGAAAAGTATAAAAGAGAGACAAAAGAATGACAAGAACAAACTATATTCTCATCAATATGCAAATGATCAACTGGATTAACCAATACAATGAATATGGGTCTGCTTATATAGGCAAGGCCATATGGATGTACAAGCACACAATCATGACATGTGGCTCAATGAGAAACAAGGGTAGTTAATAAATACTAGGGGTAGGTAGGAGAAATAATATAATATTCCACAAGAGGTGGATGACCCACCGAATGTCGAGTGTAACAGCAAAATAAGACCACAAAAGGTGGAATTTCTCCTACAAGCTATATCCCTATGTGCACACTTCCCTAAGTATCTCAAATCCAAACTATGAAGAGATGCATTATCCTAAGTTAACTTAAGTAAAGCATAATAATATTCATGATGAATATTTATTTACATCAACACCCCCCCTTAAGTGAAACTTAGGGGAATGAAGACTCAAGTCAACAATTCAAGATGGGTCCTGGCTACTAGGCCATGATAGGTACCCATGTACAATATGCAAATGCAAGCAAAACTATGCAATGTAATCTCTCACAAATGGAGAAAGGGAGAAAACCTAGTGGGAAAAAACTCCCCCCCAAAAGAGAGATGAATGTACAAAAGACTCTAAAAGAAGAAGGACAAAACCTCAAAGAGGAAAAATTCCCCCCATAAGAGAGAAAGGAGAAGTCAGCTGACCCCCCTAGTGAGACATCCCGCACCCCCAAGAGAGCTCGCAACTCCTAGAACTTACTCTCAGTGAGAGGTTTGGTGAATATATCTGCAACCTACTCCACTGTAGGACAATACTGCAAATCAATGACCTGCTCCTGAATCAACTCTCAGATATAGTGCATATGGATCTCGATGTGTTTGGTCCACTGGTGCTGGACTGGGTTCTTTGAGATTGTAATAGCACTCTAATTGTCACAATGTAGAACTGTTGGTCATGGAGTGGTGAACCCAAACTTTGTGAGAATCTGCTGAAGCCAAATGGTCTCAGTCGTTGCGTTAACAACTCCTCGATACTCAACCTTAGTCGAAGAGAGAGCAATAGCATGCTGCTTCTTGCTCTGCCAACAAATGGGGCCCAAACCAAGGTGGATGTTGGTATTATGGATGTGTTGCATTAGTTTTGTCATTGATGACAACACTTATCCTTCTGGAGATCTTTGGTTATGTTGAACCAGCACATTGTGTTCACCAACATGTTCAATGACTTATGCATAGTCACTAATATATTGTTCACCGATAGGTTATATTATTCACCAGCACTAAGGATAACTTGTTATCATCTGGAGATCACTTGGTTATGTCGAAGACATGGTTTGGATACTTGGTTTTGGTATTTTGGTAAATGGTCTAATCGGGTTAACATATTTGTTGTTACCGGCAAATTGGTCTAAGTTATGGACCAGTGTGCATTATCTATTCCAGATCAGCACAACATCTTATGAAGATGATTTATTAATTGGATATTGTTGTAAATGTATTTAGTCGACATGATGCATCGCATCTTGACTTATTTGTAATTGATTTTATTGTAATATTCTTAGTAAGCCAACCTAAACATATGGTCTTAGGTTTCAGTATATATGTAAGATTTCATTTGTGAGACAATATAAAAAAAAGTAGACAAGTAACGGTATATGGTTAGGGTATTGTAACATGGTATGTGTGAATATTGAAGATCATATGAGCAGACCATAGAGAAGGTTCAAGGAAAGTTTGAAGGTGATTATCAGAGCTTAACTGGTACTAAATTCAGCATTGAAGATGCTACTTTGAGCAGTACATTATCATTGGATTTAACCATCCAATTGTAGCTAGTGTGACTCCTATTTTATGATTGAGCAGTGAGCTCTAGGCGGTTGGCCTTTCTACATGTGCAAACCCCATTTATATACACATACTATATGTAGTAGTATCATCTGATTGTGAGTAAGGTTTCCCACCATGGTTTTTCCCCTTACAGGGTTTCCATGTACAAATCTCTGTGTCATGTGTTATGGATGTTGTTTCTCTTTTTGTTTTATGCATTAAGCTTCATCGGTATCAATACTAACTGCTAATCTGTCAACCAACATTAAGTTTGGTTTACTGGTATTATGCATCAAGTTTGATTAAGTTATATTTGGGTTGAAATTAATAGACAACTGATTACCCCCCCCCCCCCCCTCTCAGTTGCCTCCTGGGTCCTAACAATTGGTATCAGAGCAAAGTCCTCTTTTTGCAGAAGTTTAACAGCTTGAGGATATCCTATGGCAACAAAATTTTTCAGGAAGGACAGTCTGAAACTTGATGGAACTAACTATGGTATATGGAAGATTAGAATGGAGACTTGTCTGAATTGCATTGGAAGAGACATATGGGATATTACAAAGAATGGCTATGTTGGTCCTACACCGAATCAACCTAATCCACCAACCTTGGGTAAGGATCAAGAAAATGATTGCAAAGCAAGAGAAGCACTTTTGAGCATACTATCAGATCAAAAAATCATGGGATTATCAAACCGATCTATTGCTAAAGCTATTTGGGATAAATTGGAGACACTGAATGAAGGTGATACCATTGTCAAAATTGCAAAACTGGAATGCTTCCGGGTCAGGTATGAAAATTTGAAAATGGAAGAAGATGAAAGAATTTCTGCTTTTATGGAAAGAGTAAATAAAATTGTTTTGGGAATACAATGTTGTGGAGGAACCTTAAGTGAAGATGAAATTGTTTCTAAAGTTTTAAGAGATTTTCCATCGGCATACAAAATGAAATTAATTGCTATTAATGAGTTGAGAACAATGCCTAATACATCAGTATCTAGAGATACCTTGGTTGGAAAACTTTCAACATTTGAGCTTGAGGAATTTGGTCTTGTTGCTACAATTAAAACAGATTTGGCCTTCAAAGCATCATTATCTGCAACATCATCATCATCATCTAAGAAGTCTGATTGGAAAGCACTTTATGCAAAAGAACTTGAAGATATCAGAAAGGAAAATGAAGAATTGGAAGAACTTGAAGCACTATTTGCAAGGAAAATGCCTAAAGGTCCTATTGGAAGTAAGTATGAAGGTAAAGCACCATTTAAATGTTTTAATTGCAATAAAGTTGGTCATATGACATCTAGATGTCCTGATAGACATGAAAGATTGAGAGAAGATGCTAAAAGGACATATAAGCCTAACTCTGAATATCAGAGATACAGATTTAAGAAGAATAGAGACAAATCATGTTACTATGCTAATGAAGGAGTTACTGATGATTCTGATGAAGAACCGATAGACAATGGATGGGATTTTATTGCAATAAAAGAAGATCAACCAGCAACTACTTTTCAACCGGTAGAGAAGGCCCTGGCAGCTAAAATTAAAGAAAAAGATGAATGGATTATAGATTTCGTATGTTCACATCATATGACTGGTGATAAAAGTAAATTCTTATCTTTTCAGGAATATAGTGGAGGTCTAGTAAGATTTGGGGATGATAAAGCTTGTTTGATCAAAGGAAAAGGCACTATATCTTTTGATGGTAAGAACAATACTAACAATGTTTATTATGTTGAAGGTTTGAAGCATAATGTTTTGAGTTTTGGTCAATTAGTTGAAAAGGGTTTTCCATTACAATTCAAGAATGGTAAATGCAAAATCATGAATAGAATTGGATTCTAGATTGCAACCGATAATCAGACTACAGGTAATATCTTTCATTTGAATAATAGTGAGAAGACATGCTTGATTGCACATATTGATGAAAGTTGGTTATGGTAAAAGAGACTTTGTCATGTGAATTTTGATTGCATTGTAAAGATTAGTTCAACTAAGGCAGTAAGGTATTTACCTAAGATTGTGAAACCTCATAACCCGGTATGTAAGGAATGTCAAATGGGAAAGCAAGTTAGAACAACTTTTAAGAGTATTTTTGAGAAATCCAATAATGTTCTTGATTTAATTCATACTGACTTGTGTGGTCCGGCAAGACCAAGAAGTCTACAGCTAGATAGATACTTTATGTTAATTATTGATGATTATTCTAGAATGTGTTGGGTTACTTTTCTCAGGGAGAAATTAGAAGCTTTTGGAAAATTCAAACTGTTCAAGGCAATGGTAGAGAATGAAACCGGTAAGAAAATTAAATGTTTAAGATAAGATCAAGGAGGAGAATTTACATCTAAGGAGTTTAATACATTTTGTGAAGTGAATGGAATCAGAAGACAACTATCAGCACCCTGGACAACTCAGCAAAATGGAATTGTGGAAAGGAAGAATAAAACTATTCTGGATGCAATTAGAAGCATGATATTGGAAGCAAATCTACCTCATGTGTATTGGAGAGAAGGGGTGAATACAACGGTTTACACTTTTAACATAGTTAGCATCAAAGGTGAAATCGATAAGACCCCTTATGAACTATGGTTTGGAAATACTCCTACTCTTAAATACTTCAGAATATTTGGAAGCAAATGTTATATTACGAGAGATGGGTGTGTTGGGAAATTTGATCCTATAAGTGATGGAATATTTCTTGGTTATTCATCTAAGAGAAAGGCATATAGATGTTTTAATTAAAGATTGCAGAAAACCATTGAGAATGCTAATGTGAAGATAGATGAACACTTTAGAGGAAATTCAAGATCTATAGATTCTAAACCAGTAGTTGAGATGATCATAAATGAACCTATATAGAGTGCACCGGTACAGAATGTGGATCCAGTCACACTGGTGTCATCAGAGAATTCCACAGTGACTGAAGAACAACAACAAGTGAACACACCTAGGTATGTAAGACTGAACCACTCTGAAAGTCAGATAATTGGGAATAAGTATCAAGGTGTTATGACAAGAGGAAGACCAGCAAATGAAGAGGTACGTTTAATTTCTCAAATTGAACCGACATTTGTTATTGAGGCATGTGAAGATAAACATTGGATTAAAGAAATGGAAGATGAATTAGAACAAATTGAAAAGAATAATACATGGACATTAGTTCCTCGGCCTAAAGACAAAAATGTAATTGGAACTAAATGGGTATTCCGAAATAAACTTAATGAAGATGGTAAGGTAATAAAAAACAAAGCAAGATTAGTGTGTAAAGGATATTCATAGAAAGAGGGAATTGATTATAATGAAACCTTTGCACCGGTAGCTAGAATTGAGGCAGTCAGATTATTTCTTGCATTTGCAGCTCACAAGAACTATAAAGTATATCAGATGGATGTAAAATGTGCATTTTTGAATGGCGATCTTGAAGAGGAAGTTTACATTGAACAACCTAATGGATTTTCATTGACAAATAATGAAGATATGGTTTGCATATTAAGGAAAGTTTTGTATGGATTGAAACAAGCTCCTAGAGCTTGGTATGCTAGATTAGACAAATATGTCTTGAAACTTGGTTACACTAAAGGCAATACTGAAAACAACTTATATTTCAAAGTGACTAATGATGGCGTCTTGGTTATTGAAGTTTTTGTTGATGATATCATTTTTGGAGGAGAAGATGGATTATGTAAAGACTTTGCTAATAAGATGCAGGAAGAATTTGAAATGTTTATGATTGGAGAGATAAAATTCTTTTTATGATTGCAGATTTCACAAACTAATAAAGGTATATTCATATGTCAAACAAATTACTTGAAGGAACTATTGAAGAAATTTGGTATGGAAAATTTCAAACCGGTAAGTACTCCTATGACTACAACTGATAAATTGACATTGAAGGATGATTCAACTCTTGTTAATCCGACAAGATATAAATCTATGATTGGAGGTTTACTGTATTTGACACAAACAAGACCTGATATAATGAATGTAGTATGTATTGTTTCAAGATTTCAAAGTAATCCTAAAGAAAATCATGAATCAGTAGTAAAAAGGATTTTTCGGTATCTACAAGGCACAACAAATCTTGGTTTATAGTATCCTAAAGGTGAAAATTTTGAATTATGTGCATACACCGATGCAAATTGGGAAAGAGATGTAGATGACAGAAAGAGCACCACTGGCGGAGCATTATTTCTTGGTAGCAGATTGATTTCATGATTGAGCAAGAAACAGAGTTGTACATCACTATCAACAATAGAATCAGAATATGTTGCAGCAACAACTAATTGTACTAAGGTATTATGGATTAAGAAAATGTTGAAGGACATCAAGGTAAAATACAAAGAACCTATAATCATTTATTGTGATAATTTAGCAACAATTGATATATCAAAGAATCCAGTATTTCACTCTAAGACTAAACATGTTTCTATCAAATATAATTTTCTGAAAGAGAATGTTGAAGCAAAATAAGTGAGATTTGTTTATGTGAATACTAAAGAGAAGATTGTAGATATCTTTACTAAACCTTTGCCTAAGGAAACTTTTGAATATCTCAGAGAGCAGCTTGGGGTAATACCCTTACCGGTAGAGACTTAGACAGTTGATGTTTGACATCAAACCGACAGAATTAGAGAAACCTTTTTCTAGCTTTGATGGAGGAGAGCTACTTCTCAAGGGGAGTAGTTGGTTATAACAATTGGTTATTGTAATTGGTTTTATGAGTTGACTATATGTTTTGGTATTTGTATTGCTTTGGCATTTGATGTCAAAGGGAGAGAGATATCTATGGAAAAAATTTGTATGTAGGATACATTATCCTTTGGGGAGAGATTATTCATTGGGGGAGAGATTTTGGTTTTGATTTCTAGTATTAATCTATTCTGGAGATTGTTGGTTTTTGGTTTTTGGCATTCTGTTTTGGCACTTAGCTATTTTTCCATCTTGTGTTGCCATCAATGCCAAAGGGGGAGATTGTTGGTATTATGGATGTGTTGCATTAGTTTTGTCATTAATGTCAACACTTATCCTTCTGGAGATCTTTGGCTATGTTGAATCGGCACATTGTGTTCACCGACATGTTCAGTGACTTATGCACAGTCACCGGTATATTGTTCATTGGTAGGTTATATTTCTCACCGACACTAAGGATGACTTGTTATCATCTGGAGATCACTTGGTTATGTCGAAGACATGGTTTGGATACTTGGTTTTGGTATTTTGGTAAATGGTCTAATCGGGTCGACATATTTGTTGTTATCGGCAAATTGGTCTAGGTTATGGACCGATATGCATTATCTATTCCAGATCAGCACAACACATTATGAAGATGATTTATTAATTGGATATTGTTGTAAATGTATTGAGCCAACATGATGCATCACATCTTGACTTATTTGTAATTGATTTTATTGTAATATTCTTAGTAAGCCGACCTACACATTTGGTCTTAGGTTTCAGCATATATGTAAGATTTCATTTGTGAGACGATATAAAAAAAATTAGAGAAGTAACGATATATGGTTATGGTATTGTAACATGGTATGTGCGAATATTGAAGATCATATGAGCAGACCATAGAGAAGGTTCAAGGAAGGTTTGAAGGTGATTATCAGAGCTTAACCAGTACTGAATCCAACATTGAATCCAATTGTAGTCAGTGTGACTCCTATTTTGTGATTGAGCAGTGAGCTCTAGGCAGTTGGCATTTCTGCATGTGCAGACCCCATTTGTATACACATACTATCTGCAGTAGTATCATCTGATTGTGGGTAAGGATTCCCATCGTGGTTTTTCCCCTTACAGGGTTTCCACGTACAAATATCTATGTTATGTGTTATGGATTTTGTTTCTCTTTCTGTTTTATGCATTAAGCTTCACTGGTATTAATACGAACTGCTAATCTGTCAACCAACATTAAGTTTGGTTTACCGATATTATGCATCAAGTTTGATTAAGTTATATTTGGATTGAAATTAATAGACAATTGATTCACCCCCCCCCCCCCCCCCTCTCAGTTGCCTCCCAGGTCCTAACAGTGGAAACTGTAACCTAAAGTAGACTTACGATCATTAAGATCGCCAGCCCAATCGGAGTCTGTGTAACCAACCAAGCGAAGTCCTGTGCCTACTACATAGTGAATCCCATAGTGATGTGTACCCTGGATGTAATGAAGGATGTGTTTGGTGGCTTTCCAATGAAGTTCATGTGGTTCCTGCATGAAGCGGGAAACCACTCCAATCGCAAATGAAATATCAGGGCGTGTATGAGTCAAGTAGATGAGACTTCCCACAAGATGACGATACAATGTGGCATCAACTGGTGGAGAAGAACATTGAGCCTCAAGCTTGACTCCTGAAAGAAAGGGAGTCGGTGCAGGCTTACAAACAACCCTATGAAAGTGTGCAAGTAGATCAAGAGAATACTTGGGCTGCGATAGTGTAATCCCGGAAGGTGACTATGAAATCTCTATCCCAAGAAAGTAGTGCAAAAGACCCAAGTCAGTCATAGCAAATCTGTCATGCAAAGCATATTTGACCCTGCTAATGATGGATGCGGTGCTCCCTGTAATGAAAAAATCATCAACATAGAGCACAAGTATCAAGTGAGAGTCATCCTGTCGCAAAATATAGACATTCGGATCGGAATGACACCTGGTGAACCCTGCTGAGAGAAGAAAGGAATCCATCTTGGTGTACCAAGCCTTAGGGGCCTGCTTGAGGCCATAAAGAGATTTGCGTAGTCTGCAAACCAAAGAAGTATCCTGGATGAAACCCTATGGTTGCTCAATATAAATCTCCTCATCAAGATCCCCATGAAGAAAAGCACTCTTCACATCCATCTAATGTACATCCCAACCATGAGCTGCAACAATAGCAAGTATCAAGCGAATGGAGTTCATCTTGGCTACGGGCGCAAAGGTCTTAGTATAGTCAACACCTGGAACCTGAGAGAAACCTTTTGCAACAAGCCAAGCCTTATACTTATCCACACTACCATCCACTGCAAACTTGGTCTGATAGATCCACTTACATTGAACCATCTTTCTCCCCTTAGGGAGAGGGACTAACTCCCATGTGTTGTTCCTCATCAAGGAACTATACTCTTCCTCCATAGCGTGGTCCCACTTAGGAACCCCTGATGCTTCCAGAAATGTCTGTGGATCGGAAGTGGTACCAATGAATGCATGTGGAAGGTCCTAATGCTATGATCGAGTCCTCTGTGTATCTGAAGGATCCCCAATAAGAGAACCCACAGACTCAAGTGTCTATCGAGCCGAACGAGGTTTAGGTGGAGGTGGAGAAGGAGGCTCCTCAAATGCAAATGGATCCTGCAGAGGTGTAACCCTGCGAGTCGGAGTTGAAGGAGTCTCATCATCTGAATCACTGGCATCACTATCCACAATGGAGGAAGGTGGAGGAGGTAGAGAGGCTAAGCTAGGAGAGCTTTCCTCAAAATGAACACTCCTCTCAATAAACACCTCATGTGTCTCAGGATCCATCAATCTATATGCCTTAACACCCTCAGGATATCCAACAAATATGCAAGGCCTACTCTGAGGTTATAATGTATTGTGTTTTTGCGGAGGTATGCGAGCCCATGATGGACACCCAAAGACTCTAAAATGTCTCACAATCAGTTTCCTACCAGCCCAAGCCTCAAAAGGAGTAATACCTTGCAAAGCTTTGTGAGGAACTCGATTCTGGATGTGTGTAGCACAACTAATAGCCTCTTCCCAAAAGGCGGTATCAAGAGATCGTGCATGAATAATACAACTAGCCATTTCTTTGAGAGTTCTATTCTTGCGCTCTGCAACTCCGTTTTGCAGTGGAGTGTATGCAACAAAATGTTGAAGATCAATCCCCTCAAATGTACAAAAATCCTCAAATCTCTTGTTCACATATTCCCTTCCATTATCTGTACTAAGAATCTTGACCACTTTCTCGAATTGCTTCTCCACACGAATTTTGAAGTCCTGAAATCTGTCAAATACTTCACTCTTATGAATGAGAAAATAGACCCAAGTGAAGCGGGAGTAGTCATCAATGAAGGTGAGGGCATAACGAGCCTTACTAAATGAAGGTTCTAGAAATGGACCTGCTACATCGCTGTGAACAAGTTGAAGAACTTCCAAAGCTCTCCAAGCTTTCCCCTTATCAAACTTCTCCTCGAGATGCTTGCCCATGGAACAACCTGAACATACACCCTCTGAAAAACTGATTCGAGGTAGACCTGTGACCATGTCTTTAATGCTGAGTTGTTGAAGATAGCGGTAGTTGAGGTGACCAAACCACTCATGCCAAAGCTTACTTTCTAAATTTGAATGAGTAAGCAAGGCCCTAGAAGGAGAACTTGGCACAAAGTAGGAGAATGAATAAAGCCTTGAGTTGTCATTGACTTGTCCCACTGCTACCAAGGTATCATCATCAAGTTCCTTTACCACAACTGAATCGGGTGTAAACTCAACCTTTTTCTCATTCCCATAGTGAGTGATTTGGTAGATAGAGAGAAGGTTGGTAGACAAGTTAGGAACATAAAGAACATTCTCAAATGTTCCATCATCCATGTCAACTGAACCTTTCCCTTCAACCTCTACTTGTGTATCATCACCTATGTGAATGTGAGGTACCTTAGATGGCTCCAATGAAGAAAAATACTCCTTTGTAGAACCCATGTGATAAGAGGCACTCGAGTCAAGTATCCACTATTGTGAAGAGCCTGTTGTAGCCACAAATGCTTGCCCTTTTCCCTTAGACTGTGAGGAAGCGGAAGGAGATGAATCCTTCTTTGTGTAGGTGGATGGTAAGTTGATGTTGTTTTTCTTAAGAAGATTTGTCAACTCATCAACTTGCTTGGTGTGGCATCAATGCTCATCATGACCATACTTCTTGCAATATGCACAAGTTGGTTTATCCTTCTTGGTGGAGTCCCCTTCTTGGAAGAGGATGAAAAATCGCCTTGTGATGGAGAGGATGATTGCCCTTTTTCCTGTTGTGGCTTTGACTTAGATTGCTTCTTCTTCTTGTTGGAATCTTTGCCTTGACTCCCTTGATTAGCCACCAAAGCCTTAGACTTTGAAGACTTGAGAAGCCCCATGTTCAACAACTTAAATTGTTCCAATATCAACATTTCTATGAAAGCATCAAATGAAGGCATAATGTAGGAACTCCCTATTGTCAAACAATGAGTTTGGAAGTTAGACACAAATGCTGCATATTCTGGTGCAAGCTTGTCCAACAAGTTGAATATCAACTGAGCATCTTTTTTGTCAATTCCACAATCCTTAAGCTTTTCTCTTAGCTCATTTGCTTTGGTGACACAATCTTGGATTGTATCAAAACTCTTGGGATCCAAGTTGGTGAGCTCATTGTCAATCTTGTAAGCTTTGATTTCATCAACTTGACCATACAATTTCTGAAACATATCCCAAGCCTCTTTGATTGTTGGACACTTCTCAATGTGAAAAATGAGGTCATCTGATACATACTTATGCAAAGTTCCAAGAGCCATGCAATTCTTAGTGAGCCATTCTAACTGAGCTTTAGGATCAGCCTTTGGATCAGGTGGTGTTGCTATGGTTCTATCTATGTAATGCGTGAGACCTTTTTCCATTAATTTGCTCCATACTTTAATTTTCCATGATGCATAATTATGTGGAGTTAAAGGTGGAAATTTATGAGGACTCATTGCAAGAAAAATGAAAGAGCACAAGGAAAGAGAGGCACAATCACACAAGACACCCACCCAAATTCACTCAATTAAAGAACCACACCTCCCCCCCCAAAAAAAAATTTAAAAAAAATGATGATTTGGCACTTTATACTCAGTGCATGTACAATGGGCCACTTGCAAAAAATAACAAAGTGGACTTCTGATTTCAATTCTACAACTGCCTCAATAAGGCCAAAAAAGACTCAAACTAATAATGCAAGAGATCTAAACTAAGATCCAAGCAAATTACAAGTACTAATTAGGCCAAATAAGACCAATATCTGAAAGTACAATTTCCACTCAAAATATCTGAAAACTGATCATAGATTATGAAAGTAGACAAAAAAAAAAGTACTTTAAGAAAAACGACACCTGAAAAGGAGGTTGTATGAGCTCAAATGAAGCCTTTGAAGTTGCAAAATTGAGGATTGGACATGTACAACTGAGAGAATCTGAAAATTCCAAAAAACTTGTGCACCAAAATCAGAAAATAACCACACCACTGCGAAGAGCACGAAAAATTAGCCCAAATCAAAAAACAATTGCACCCAAAAATGAGCAAAAATGAGCAAGTTATGAGCCTCCAAAGTTGACTCAAAAATCCAAACTGCTTAATGGAGAGGGGTCTAAAAAATTTCCAAAAAATGCTGATTGGGCGATGACTGTGCAGAAAAAAGCCAGGTGGCGTTGACTGGGCTGATCTGCTGACGTGTCAGGCAGAGGTGGCAGGCGGTGGCCAGAAAACTGTCGGTGGCAGCTGCCGGAGCGGAGGGTTGCGTTGCTGTTGGCGGTGGTGTGGCCACTGGGGTTCGGTTGTCGGTGGCCGGAACGACTATGGGGGTCGATGGCGGTGTTGCCGCTGGGGGCTGGCAGCAGCGGCCGGAGCGGCGGGAGGGAAGCCGCCGGTGTTGCTGCGGGTCGCGGTGGCTGAGGGCGGCTGCTGCACTGCACGACTGTTGAGGGTGACTGCAGGTTTGTCCAAGCCTACAGAAAGGTACGGTGGGGTAGGGGATTGATTTTTTTTAATATATATATATTTTTTTTCAAAAAATTCCCTTTCGCTTTTTCAAAAAAAAAAATTGAAATTTTTTTCGAATTTTTCTTGTGGAAATTAATTTTTTTTTTTTAAATTTCGAAATCCGTACAACTATAGCCAAAATAGGCAAAAAAAAATTTCTCACCAAATATAGTCGAAATTTATGGAAACGGCTTCCCAGACTGAACTGTGATGTCCAAATAGTTGTATGACGCCCCAAAAAATGAAGATCCCAAAATCTGAAAATTGAAGCCTCCAAAATGTCTTTAAAAACCAATCAATGAAACTCCAATGACTCTGATACCATGTGAGATTTTGCCAAGATCAAGGGCACAATGAAAAGTATAAAAGAGAGAAAAAAGAATGACAAGAACAAACTGTATTCTCATCAATATGCAAATGATCAACTGGATTAACCCATACAATGAATATGGGCCTGCTTATATAGGCAAGGCCATATGGATGTACAAGCACACAATCATGACATGCGGCTCAATGAGAAACAAGGGTAGGTAAAAAATACTAGGGGTAGCTAGGAGAAATAATATAATATTCCATAAGAGGTGGATCACCCACCAAATGTAGAGTGTAACAGCAAAATAAGACCACAAAAGGTGAAATTTCTCCAACAAGCTATATCTCTATGTGCACACTTCTCTAAGTGTCTCAAATCCAAACTACGAAGAGATGCATTATCCTAAGTTAACATAAGTAAAGTGTAATAATATTTATGATGAATATTTATTTACACCAACAATTTTTTCTTTCAATTTTTTTTAAAAATCTCACAAAAATATCATCTTCAATCAAGAGAAAAAAATTACTTAAAAAATAAATATAAAAAATAAACAATTATAAACTATAACATATTCCAATTTCTTATTTAATGCTAAACTTCTATTAATAAAAATAAAATAAAAAAATAAATAAAAAAAAGAAAAAAAGAAGAAGAAGAAAAAGAAGAAGAAAAGGAAAAAAGAAGAAAGAAAAAGAAAGAAAAAAAGTGAATGGAAAACATTAGTCTCTGCGTGAAAAACAAGGACTAATAATTGTGTCAAATATGAACAAATATATGCTAGTTTTACTTGTATTTGTGAATGAGGGGACGTTCTTTGCAACAAATGAACATGTCATTGAATGTACGGTGCAATTTACAGTTTATAGCTCAAATTAATTTGGTGTTATTTCTTTAATTTCACAAGCCGAAGTTTGTTCTTTATAGAATTTTGATTTTGCAAATCGTGACTAAAATTCCTTATTTCAGAATAGGGCGGCATACAACAAGGCTAATGATTTCTGTAGGAAGCCACTCCTGCCTGACAGAGCCCCAGTTGAATTATACAGAGGCCCCAAAAAATTACTTATACAGCTCTGTATTGGTTAGACATACGATATGTACTAGGCCTTTCTCATCTCCAATGGCTTCACATAGCCAGGTTTATAATAATTTTTTCTCTGATATTCCCCAAATTTCAGCTGGACCGACCCAAATGGCAGAGTAGCAGATTTCTTTGTTTGTGCGAATCCTCTGCTTTCACCTTTGCTGAAAATTCAATACCTTGATGCAGAATGCAAACATAAATGCAAAGAACACGGCAAATCCAACGAGCACAGAAGCGACTGTACCTAAGAAATCATGCTTGAATCCAAAGTAATCCTCCACAAACTGATTCAGTGGTTCGAACCCTTCACCAGTAACCAGTATTTGGTCTGTGACATCTCCATACTGTGAGGAAATTAGGCCATACACAGTCCATGAAATAGGGCATATCCAGTAGTACCAGATCCACCATTTTGGAATTTTCTGTATCAAACACAATACCGATTAGAAATAAAAGTGAAAAGAAAAAACTGTTACATTCTACATACTGTTCGTCTATATCTGCTGCTGTTGTTTGTGGATATATATACAAATTTCTTCAATGAAACGACTTGATGAAGAGAATTGCATACCGGTTTAGGAATGAAGAATCCTGAGAATAGATTGAAGAGGGAGTAAAATGCTGCAGCCACAATTGAGGCTACTTGGTGGTTTGGAGTGATTGAGACTGTCATCATCCCATAAAAGGTGAAGTACAGAAATGTCATGTAGTTCACGAAGAAGAACCAGGCAAACTTCTTAACTGTCCACTCGAAGCTGACCATACTGTAAACAATAAAACTGTACATAATTGTTTGGCCGAGAATATATGGGAGTTCAATCACCACCTTCATGCAAAGAGAAAGAGTTAAAATTTGTTCTAACTGTAACATATATTTGCCATGTTTTACTGCTATGGTGTATCTCCAACATTCACACCATGGTGAGGCTGGAAACTCACACAAATGTCGAGACAAGTAAACTATCCATAAAGACAAAGTCACCCACTTCACATTCAGAGACTGATAATTGAAGAAGATAGCAAATCAACCAGGGATTTATATGGATACCCAATTCAATTTACTATAGGCCTATATTGTGCCTTGTATGTGACTAGGCATTTTGATCCATAGAACAAAATGGCATGCCAAGAAAGGGAACTAACCTGAGCAAGAGCATAGGGCATTGCAGAGTACATCCCTGCAGCCCTTTCTCTGTAGAACACAGTTCTCTCCACTGCAATGACAGGCTGCACAGTTGAACAGTTATTGACCCCTAAGAATATTACAGCTCCATATAAGGCACCCACAACAATAAAAAGATCGGTGTTGTTGTTCCTGATTCCCAACAGAACAACTTTTTTAGTTAATAAATTAATCAGAAGTTCAGTTAGGCATTCACTTAGTGCCAAAAATAAGCCATTTGATATTTTGCTAGTCTCTGCAACTGAAATTTTTGCAAAGTAAGATGTCTAGAATTGAAGTACACACCGTTTTGTGCCAACCTTCCAAAATATTGTTCCAAAGAGTAAAGCGCAGACAAGTGTGAAGAAGAATCTAACGCTGTTATAGTCAGGGCTACGCCAATAAGTCCACCATTGCTTCCACAAACAGGACTTGAATTGTCCAAAGAATGACTGAGAATATTGGGTTGGAAAGTAAAGTTCATTTGCTTGTGGGGGTGGAGTATTAATCTCTTTTACCAATGCTTTGTTCTGCCTGCATAATCAAAAAACGACACAATGTCAAATAATTGATGTACATTGGCTATTGTCTGTATTTGTATTTAGCTTGATTTGACATTTTATCTGCAGAAAGGACTTGAAGTTCAAAAATTTAACTTACGGACTTACTCATAGAGAGATGAATTTCTGTAGTGCTCTGCAAAGTCTACCCCTAGACGAACTTCAGCAGAATCCGAGCTAGCTTCTAGCATCCATGTAGCAGGGTTATATTTATCCTTGATCTTTGTTACTCCTGGAATAGCCTGCAGTTCACAATTGTGGAAGTAAGAAATATTTTTTTGCCTTCTAAAACCTTTCCTGTCTGATAAAGTTCCTCTTGTAATGTCTCATCCACAAATCCTTACCTCAAAATATTCAACGATCATGTGAGAGTTGCGGCCTAGTGGTCCATTGTAAATGATTTGACCTCCTTTTTTCATCAAAAGTAACTGGAGGCATCAAAGGTAGAAATCAGTATCAACCTCTGAAACTAACGATAGAAGATGGTCTCAACTAAGATATTCTCTTACCTCATCAAATGCTTCAAAGATGTCAATGCTAGGCTGATGAATGGTACAGACAACAGTTCTTCCAGTATCAACAGTATTACGGACAGTTCGCATAACAATTGCAGCAGCTCTTGCATCTAGTCCAGAAGTGGGTTCATCCATAAAAATTATAGAGGGATTTGCAACAAGCTCTACAGAAATTGTTAACCTTTTTCTCTGTTCAGTTGACAATCCAGTGACACCAGGTAAACCTACCAATGCATCCCTTAAGGTGTCCAACTCCATAAGCTCCATGACCTCATTAACAAATGCCTGCAAGTTGGAATCTGCTCATTTAGTAACATGACACCGTAAATCACCTCAACGCTATAAAGAACCTAGTTGCCAAAGAAAACATGTAGTTGTGGAGTTTACAGTTTTGGTTTCTGTGTCAATATCTTTTGCAAGACGGAGAAATGCCGAATATATTAATGATTCCCAAACAGTGACTTGTGGAGAATGTATATCATTTTGCTCACAGTAACCAGAAATTCGAGCAAAAGTTTCTTGCTTTTTGGGAAATCCAGAGATTCGAATATCTCCCTCAATATACCCTCCAGTTTTTCTTCCAGCTAATACATCCATGAGAGTTGTCTTGCCAGCACCACTTACTCCCATCAGTGCTGTAAGAACACCAGGTCTAAATGCACCCGTAACATCTCGGAGCAATTGAAGCCTATCTTCAGTCACTCCCTGTTCCCTCATTTCCTGCAGTTAAACGCAAAGCTTGTGAGTCAAGCCCTTCAAAGTAAAACAAATCTTTAAATAGCACTTAGTGAATCATGCAATTGGTCTGTCTCGGGGCTTAATTTGCATACCACGGGCATGTCAACAAAGTATTTGATATTTTCAAAAGACATGGTTAATGGTTGAAATGGTAGAATCATTCCTCGTTTTGGAGCAACTCCTCTTACAGTCTCCAGCACTGACTCATCGTTGCTCGGTAGATTAGTTACTCGGCTGCTCATTTGTCTGATCTGCATTTCAACTGCATAGCCAAACAATTATCATCAGATCATAATTTGGTAAACAATCAGAAAATACTGGATTACATACTACATAGTAATCTACTCAAATTCTACCTTTTAGTATGAAGAATATCTGAACCAGATTAGTTTAAAAGAACCCTTACTAGGATTATTACCAACTGTGGAAGACAATGACCGTGCCAGAGACTGATTTTTTGATCTCGATATGTTTAGTCCCTGTTTTGTACCATTATCTTGTGATTGTAATTCATCTAGAGCTTCACTGGAGATAACAGCTTGAGGCTTACCAAGAGCTAGAGAGAAACAAATCCCTTATTATTTCATATAGAAAAAAATTGGATAAAAGAGAGACCAATCCAAAAAGAAAAGGATATGTGTTAACTCACGATTTAGATATTCAAGAGCAAAGGTGAAAAGCACATTGAAAAGCACCGAAAATCCCAACAAAGCAGCAGCTCCTAGCCAATACCAATATCCCCTTGAGTAGATGTTACGGCTCTCCAACGCTGCTACACCCAAATTTGTGGTATTTTCTGTGCTCTGAAAGATCACAACATTCCAAGAAACAAGTTATATTGAGGCAAGAATAGGAAAACAATCAATGTAGCTTAAAATTCACTTCAAAGAAAATTATTATTTTATCATTTGCATGCATTGTAGCTCATTATTGTCAATTCAGGCATGATAGGCTGCAGACATTTGTTCTATGATTCTATCCAACAACAGGGAGTTCTTAATACATGAAAAAGGTAGAAGACTTACAATTTTCCATCTTGGAGCAAGCATCTCATTAATAGCGATAGCATTCTCTGCATACGTCAAAGGTGAACACCAGTATCCCCATATCCACCAGTTTGGAGTTCTCTCTGCATTAGAAATCCGTCATGCAGTTAATCTCAATGTATATTAGAAGATTTTCTCAATATGTCAGGAACTGTGGCAATGTGGTTGCTAATTATGGTGAGATTCCTGTTGGGAGTGTGTTTACTAGGTGAGCAAAGAATGAGATATCAAAAAGGGGAGATTGGTAAAGAGGAGGAGGATGGATAGGAGAATGGGGTTTTGAGTTATGGAAAATATCTTCTTGGTTAATGGAAATACATCTCTGGTATTCTCCTTGCTGTTTTCTTAAGTTGCCTTAGTTGTATTCAGTTAATCCTTGCTGATAACATTATCTGTCTGTTTCCTCTTGTAGCTGTTTGCTGTGGTAATAAAGAATCTCTGTCTTTATGTATTGGAAAAGTCTGATTTAGAGATTTGAGTTGAGTCGGGTTTCTGCATCAGTTTTGGTATCAGAGCATTTTAAGATGTTGGGGATGGAAGCTTTTGAGAGGAATTTTATTAGCTCGGAGAAGACTTAGAACAACAAAGTTTCACTGTATTAATATTTTGCAATCTTCCTATGGCTGTAGCTAATTTGAGCATAACAAGTATGTTGATGTGATGGGGAAGAGGAGGAAGGAGTTGCAGCTATATGGCTATGGATCTAGATATGGAGTTTTATCATAATATAAGAAAGCGGATAACCATGGTAGAGGAAAAGATAAGTAGGACCATCAAAAGGAGCTGCAACAATTAGAGTTTGAGTTTGAGGAGCTATGGTGCATATTGAAAGATTATGAGGCATGAAGTAACAAGAAGCCAAAGAAAAAGAAATCTGCAGAAAAAGTGTTAAAGAATTATGAGAAGGTGAAAAAAAATAGTGAAAACATATACTTGCCTTGTGAGCAAAAGACATTTTTAGAGAGGAAAGCCATTGAGCTGAGAATTATCCATGGAGTGGAATTGTTGGAACAAGGAAAGATTAAATCTATTGAAGAGTTGACAAAAATAGACCCTTAAATGTGGTCTTCCAAGAAGTCCAAAGAGCACAAATAGATGAATGGAATGAGGATAAAGAGATATCTGAATGGGATACAAATGAGTTTGATGGAGTTGTTGAGTTGTGTTACCCCAGAAAAGAGGAAGGCATTTAAGATTAAGATGTAGAAAGAGAAGAGTTGGAAGATTGCAATGAGAAAAAATGCAGCCTATCACAAGAGGAGGCCCAAATTGTTGTAGCAATGTAGTCCACGTTGGAGAGGAAGTTGCAACAAAGACAGAGGTCTGTGGGAGCCCCATATGTGAAGGGGAAGTCATTGAAGATTAGAATGCAAAATGAGAAGAGTTGAAAGACAACAATGAGAAGGAATGCAGCCTATCACAAGAGGAGGCCTAAATCGTTGTAGTAGTCCATGTTGGAGATGATGTTGAAAACTTGAGTTGTGTTGTCATTGAGTAGTGATATTGAGTGAGTATGAGGTGTTTCCAGAAGGCTACAATAGTGGAAATTACAATATGCAGGAAAGAGTATTTAATTTCCATATAGAAGAATGCATCACATTCCTCCGATTCTTGATGATGATGGCTTGCAGCTTTGGATATAATGTCTATATTTTGTGGATGTTGCATTATCATGTTTTTATGTCGTCAATTGCCTAGATGAAGTTTACTGACACTAAGGTTGTCTAGCAGGACTAGTCTGAAGAATGCTCTGCATTACTCTGTTGTGTTGGTTCAAGTGTTGTGGCTTGGAGGACATGTTCATATGGTTCATGTAGTATTCTAGTTCAGATTTCTATTGTTAGTTTGATTGGCAAGTGAAGTTATGTTGTTTTGTGTTTGGTGCTGTCAGATGTGTTGGTCTCTTGCTGTCTTAGTTGATTTATCTTATTTGGATCATACTCTTTTGGTCTGGATAAGCATTGGAGGTTGATTTAGAATGTTGATACAGGTTTTACCATGGCGTGTGTAGATAAGCATTGAGTAATTTGCATTGGGTGATGATTTTGGGCCGACTGGTTAACGTGCTTCATTGTTTTTCTACATGTTACATTTGATGCCGACTTTGGAGGAAGTGTTAGCATGTGTGGTTCGTTGGAATCGACTTAGGAAGATGTGTTGTGATGTATTTGGGTCCTCTTTATCTCTTGGAGTGAACTACACTATGTTATTTTGGTCTAGATTGCTGACTTTATGTAATTCATGTATATTGTGTCTGCTACCGACCTAGTTGAGGGTTTCAACGAATAACCTTGTATAAATGGAAGTGCAAATGTGTGAATTGGGGTGTGTGTTGTTGTGAATTGGATGCGAATGATATGCAAGCGTATGTGAAGAAGCAAAAGTGTGCATTTCAATGTGTGGTGGCCTTGATGATCAAAACCTCAGTATGATAGTGTTTTGAGACAATGAATGAAGTGAGATGTGTTTTGCATGATATTGTTCACTTGACATAGTGTTTCAAGGACACTTTCATGATCATGAGATCTTGTTCATTTCAATTCATCATTCCCCTGTACCAGCTAGAAGACAATGAGTCGTTTTGGCAACTTGTGTGTAGCCTTTATATCTTGTTCTGAGATTGTGCATCTCAGCAATGCAAGTGTCTTGTATATTGCCCTAAGGTTGTGTGTCTTAGTTTTGCAAGTCCATTCAGGTGTAGTGAGATTCCTTGACCTTGAGCCTAAAACATTGTAATCAGTTATTCATATTGTGAGAGTGATTCTCACCGTGGTTTTTTCCTATTGTGAGAGTGATTCTCACCGTGGTTTTTTCCTTCTTGGGTTTTCTAGTTAAATCCGGTGTTCTTATGTGTGTTGTACTTTATGATTTCATTTTTTATAATTGTAGAGATAAGTTAATTGTGAAGGATTATAAATAAGTTGTTTTAAGGTCCAAACTAATTCACCTCACCCTCTCAATATTGTGGTGTGTTCAACAGAGATGGAGATCTTTGTGAGACCCAAATGTATTGAAGAATTATTATTTTTAGAGAATACTACTTGCTAGAAGAAGCTAGAGGAATGCCTAGAGAATCTAATCAGTGAGGAAGTAGTAGAAGATCATCATTTTCCTAAAAACAAAAGAAAGGTGACTGAAAGAGGAAATAAACGCATAGATATTTGTTTAGCAGTAAATGAGGACATTGAGGAAGAGGAGTTGACTTGTGAACAACATTATGCAAAATCAAGAAACAAAGACCTCATAAAAGACGAATTTGAAAGCATATGCCTAAATGGCATAATATGGAGGAGAAAGTTCTTATGAGAAATTTGTATTCCCTTAACTTTATTTCTGTTTTAAATGATTAATGTGTAGGAGGTACAAATGGTGTAGAGCAGTGATGATTTGTTGTGGAGGAGAACTTCGAAGTCTACAAGGAGCTGGAAAAAGAGGTGAAGACCAAGTAGCAAACGAGATGGATCTCTATTCCAATAAGTCAGAAGGAAAGGCCGTGGCCGTGGCTTGGTTCTTCAAGTCAGAAGGATGATTCTATAATCTATTCCATACTCTTTCTTGGATGTTTGATGCAATAGCATCTTGGAATAAAACGCAATCCTAGATAACAAAAGAAAAATTAATAATTAGGTTGTTATCTGTTTAAGTTTTCTTTCATGTAATTTAGCTTTGAACCAGGAGGTTCAAAATTATTAAAAAGAAGAAGACAATGGTGCAAATGGTCTCTTGAAAATCAAGAGCTAACAGATAACTAACTCCTTAGAAGAAGGAGATTCTTTTAAGTGTTATTACTATGTTCAGTAATAGATTTTAGTGGATTAGACTGTCAGGACCTGTGGCAATGTGTTTGCTAAATATAGTGAGATTCTTGTTAGGAGTGGGTTTACTTGGTGAGCAAAGAATGAGATATTAAAAGGGGGAGACTGGTAACGAGGAGGAGGAGGATCGATAGGAAAATGGGGCTTTGAGTTATGGAAAATATCTTCTTGGTCAATGGAAATATATCTATGGTACTCTCCTTGCTGTTTCTTAAGTGCCCTTATTTGTATTCAGTTAATCCTTGCTGATAACATTATCTGTATGTTTCCTACTGTAGCCGTTTGCTGTGGTAATAATAAAAGAATCTTGAAAGTTCTTAAAATTTCTGTCTGTGTTTTGCAAAAGTTTGATTTAGAGATTTGAGTCGAGTCGATTGTCTACATCAATATGAATGCCTTATTTTTCCGTATGACATTCTGTGTAGAAGGTAGAAAGGATGAAACTACCAACCTCTCGGGAGGATGAACCCTCCAAGCATAAATATTAGAAGAAGAGACAGGGACCCTCCAGTGTCAGCTATAATCATTGTCCTGCAGATTCCTGCTATAAGGCGAAATAGGGATGATGCCATTTGATGAACTAGAAAGATTATAAGGAACTGTCGGAAAAACCTGTAGTGCAGATGAATTTATGTCAGCTGTTTGAAAAAGAATACCCACTAAGAGGATTAGGGTTATTAAGGCATTTGTGATAAGCAGGGGATTTATCAATAATACCTGCTAGCTTCAGGGGCAAACCCAATAGTATAGTAAGTCATCACGACCCAAATGCCAGATTCCAACAATGACATTGGAATTGACAATAAGAAGGTAGGAAGAGTGAAAGCCCATGCAGGGTAGTAGAACAGATCCCTCTGCTTGAAGAATACTGGAAGCCTGTAAATTATTATTGATAATTCTTCAAATCCATTGAACATATTGGCGATCAGGCTGAAAAAGAGTGCTCCAAGGTACAGGTTCGCGTCAGCAAGAGTGTTATGATGCATTTCGGTCCTCAGGAATACAGTTGCTCCAATGAACGCTATAACTACAATCTGTAAAAGGAAATAGCTTTCATAAGGTATACGTTATCCTTGTCATGTCAATTTTAATGCAAGTTCGAAATCTTGAGACAATTATAATTTCATCTGAAATCAAATGGATTCTAGGCCGTTAAAAACGTACTTGTGCAGTCTTGAAGATGTAAACAAAGGAATTCCGCTTGACCAGAAGCCATTCTTTGGCAAAACAGGCTTTGAAGATCTCCATTTTGGGTACACAGTTTTTATTAAAAACCAAAGCTGCTTTGTGACTTTTGTTCTTGTCATAGGGGATTGACAGTTCGTTTTCCAATGACAGACCTCTATGAAATTGCTTGAATCGAGATACAAATTCCTTCACAGTTACATAGTGATATGGTTGCCTCTTATCTACCCAGTATTGTTCTTGGTCCTTCTTTGATGTGACCTGCAACAGTAGCAATTAGTGGGATAGCAATTGTACAAAGAAACAGTAAGAACAAGGAGGTCATGGTTATAATAGGATTAACCTAATGTTTTCAAATGCAAACTCTCAATACCTCCTGTAAGAAATCTGCAGTGCCCTTTCTCTCAGGGCATTTGAATCCACAGCTTTCAAAAAACTCCAATATATTCTCTCGAGGGCCATGGTAGACAATATGGCCCTCCGACAGGAGTATAATATCATCAAAGAGATCAAAAGTCTCTGGTGCAGGCTGCAGCAGAGACATGAGAATTGTGGCATCCATCAGATGGGTAAACTGTTGCATGCATTTGACTATCTGATATGTGGTAGAACTGTCTAGTCCTGTAGAGATTTCATCCATGAAAAGAGTTTTTGTAGGTCCAACAATCATCTCCCCTGTACATAGAATAAATTCGAAAGATTGTTATTCATTGTAATCACCGATCATATACAGCTCTAGTTTGTAAGACATCACTTTTGGTTTGAAGTTAAAAGTAATTAGTTGCTATACCTGTTGTAACACGCTTCTTTTGTCCCCCAGAGATTCCTCTCATCATTTCGTCGCCGACAATTGTGTCTCCACAAATTTCCAAACCCAAAATCTGTTTAAACACAAGGATTTGAAGGCCATGAATCTCTGACCTCCAAATCGTTGTATGTAAAACTTCAATTTCTCTATCAATATACTTACCTTGAGAGTGTAGTCAGTCTGAAGGCTGCTCTCAACACCATCCGTTGCTGTTGCCTGCAGAAAACAAACCACCATACCAATTTAGAAAACAATTTGCATTAGCTAAATTCCTATTTATTATCAGTAACAATTAAGAACACATCGATCTTTTCCATATATTGAAGCTTACTTTCATGAAAAGATCAACATCAGCCTCTGGTAAGATTCCAGCTTGTTTCTCTCTTCTAGCAAGCTCTGAAAGCAGCTCTGCGTTGAGATATGCCAGCAAACAAGTCATACACTTCATAATTGTAGTACAGCTTATAGGTGAAGAAACTTACAGGAGGAAGGAAACAAAGGCTTATTGTGCTCACCATAACTATGCCCAACACCTTGGCACCTAGCAGAGAAATCTATTGTTTCTCGAACTGTCATCTCTCCTACATGTAAGTCGTTCTGACTTATGTAAGCAGATGTTTTCTTAGGGACAAACTCATGCAACCTACGGCCATTGTAAGTGACCTCTCCCCTCACCTGATCATTCAATTCTGCTTAAGTAAACACCCTTAACTCTGGTTTTGAAACAGCATAAAATGTAATTCAGAGGTACCATCAAGCTCTAACCTGCAAATCGGAGTCTAATTTTCCAGCCAAAGCTAGCAGCAAGGTTGTCTTTCCAGACGCAGGGGGACCCAACAACAGAGTCATCCTTTCGGAAAGAAATTCACGAACACATGGTGTTAGCCAGGCAGTTTCAAGCATTTGTCAAATTAATTCTTCTTTTAAGACCTCATAATAATATATGAAAACGTACAAGGGCCTCAAATACCATCGAACTGTAAAAAAGAAAATTAAATTGACCCAAATTGATTATTTAGATGAATCTCAACACGCCATTACCGAGATGGCCTGATGATTCCACTAACATTCTTGAGAATGGTCAGGTTTGCTTTCTTGGTGGGTGATAGGCCCAAAATGTCCAGAAACGATTCTACAGAATTTCTGGCAGAATTCCATAATGTAGGCAAAGCTCTGCCACCTACATAGCACTCCGCATCCACAGTTAAATTTTCAAACCGCACTTGTACCGTTGGAAGTTTGATACCAACTCTGCACACAATACAAAAACACCCACAATTGGAAATGAGAAATCAAACAAGACAAATCAGTCTGGAAAAACCTACATTCAATATCATTGACAGGGCAGGCTTTTACATATTAAACCACAGTAATGCAGTCATTAAACTTTATTTTGACAGCATAATTCAACAAAATTCTAGTCTTGAAACTTTTGACAGCATGAATTTGATGTCCATCTCACCTGTCAATTCGATTTCTAATCTTTCGCAGAAACTTTTCATTGTCTTCCTCTACAACTTTGAAGAGACGTTCAATAAACATCTGTCTTTCACTGAAGCCAAGCTTACGAACATCCACTTCCTTGTAATGCGTCCCATCATCTCCACCGCCAAAACTCTGCATAATAGCAGTTCTGAGCCTGTCATAAGTTGGCAGCTTCTCAAGGGCTGCCCATCGAAGAGCTTCTTCGTCCTCATCAACTTTCTGTCTCTGTGATCGATTGCTGTGTCTCCCAAACACATCTTCCACTCCCCACGTCGATCCCACGCTTGCAATCCTCATGCTACTATTCAAATTCTTGCTCATTCTCTTCCCTGACTCCAATATTCCCTCCAACCTCTCCATTTTCCAAGAATAATCTCCTCCTCAAACTATAAAATTCTATAATATGAAATATTTTGCATATATCGTGGCTTCTTAGTTATGACCACACTTTCAAACTCACCTCTGAAGAGTTTGACGACTTTCACATGCAATTACAAAGGATTGTCTACTCCAACGACAATAAAAACTAATTTTAATATCAAACTTGTTTTTGAATGGAAATATATAGATGTCATTATCTTCTTATATATAGTAAATTATAACAATTTGAGTAGGCATACATCTAAATCATAAATAGTTTTTGAAAAAAAGACAAGTTGAATAAGCGTTCATCTAAACACAAATCATCTTCAACTATGTGTAGAAGATCCAGTTATCAAGTTCATTAAATTCGCTGAGGGAAACAATTTGAGTAAGCATTCATCTAACATCAAATTCATTTAAGAATCGAACCTCTGTCTCTCATGGTTTGAACTTTGGTAGATGGCTATTATATCATCTACTATCAATTGTATTCGACCAACTGAACTACAAACCCTTTGATAATATATCTTAAAATATATTCTTAAAACTGATTTCCAAATTTTTAAACATTTTAAAGTCAAACGTTATATTTTATTGAGATTTCGCAATATAATCCAGATACCATTTTTAGGAAAGAAAAGTGACGTTTCGTTTCAATTTTAAAAAGATCGGAAGTGGTTATGATTAAGACCAATGTCGTCCAGAAGAGCAGAATGATTTGACTTGCTAGCTCTACCATATACTCTTTCTGTCATTGCTGACCACCTCAGCCATTAAAGAAATCAAGTATTGCATGGATGGGAGACTATCTTTTTTTTCTTTTGAGTGGAAAATTGGGGATCACACCTACTACGTGAGACCATTTTATTTTTAATCCATTGTTTTATCAGTCAAATGCGGAAGCGGATTACAACTGCCGAGTAGGTTTCGTTAGAGAAGAGCGTTTTGGTGTAGGTTTTACTCACAACTCACAGGATTTTCTATGTATATCAGGGTTGTCACGTGTGTCAATTTTATGTTTTAGGTTTAGGTTGATAAAGTTGTTCGGAGTTTTCTTTCTTGTAGATTCTTATAGAGTATTCGGTTAAGCTATATGCATTAGGGTTCATGTGTTGTTTTTTTTAATTAGTGAGGATGATTTTTTTATATGTAAATGTTTTTTTTAGTTACAATCGTGATTTTCACAGTTTTTATGAGTTTTTTCAACATAGAGGTTATGGTTAGTCGCTTTTTTTATGTGATCAATCTTTGATTGTCATATCTTAGGTTGGCATGATAATGAAAAGTCTTCTTAGTTCAACCTTTCTCCTATTTGCACAACTCTTGTTGATCAAGAAGACGAAAACAACAAGAAGGATACAATCATGGGTTGAGAGCCTATTCTTGGTGGATTTCAAGTTTGGTATTACTGAAGGTTTAACCTAATGTTTGACATTTCAAATTTAAGATGTAAAGTTTGAGACTTTTGTATATAAGATTTAGTTATAGGGTTTAAATCAAGTAGTTGATTTAAAATCTTCAAGTTTTATGTTAGTGAGGGCTATAGGTGGATGCTATAGACACAATAATTGACACTTAATCAATATAAATCTTAATTGAAGATTTGAGTGCATACTTAGATCAATATCTAGATTTCAATCATTATAGGATTACATGACAATATTTGGTTAAAATTCTTATAGCAGATTTGCAAGTGGACAGATAATTAAGATTTCAAATCACTTATTAAGTTATAAGTATATAGTTTATATGATAGGGATTAAAAGAAATAGATTAAGGGCCTATGATAAAAAAAGATCTTGTGAATAGTAAAATTTGAAAAGAAGAGAATAGAAGATTATTGAAAGAAGAATATGTTCAATAAAAAAATTGTAGAACGAGTTTAGGTTCAAAAACTTAAATTTTGGGGGAAAATATCTAATCTACTTACTGCAAGTAATATGCACTAGTTATTTTAAATATTATAAACTTAATTCAGCTTGAAAATAAGTGTGCTTTAATAAGTGATAAAATTGAATTGAATTTGGTTGTAATGTGTGTTTGTTGATCCTAACTAAGGGTTTGTAATAAATTTTGTGTATCATCTCTCATGTTAGAATTGGCATTTGGAAGCATTTATTTTGCACTTGGCTTCCTTTCAACATCAAGCTTTTCCCTCAAGTATAAGAATTCTTTGCATTTTGCCAAAACTGTGTATTGAAGTTTACTTTCATGAAAATATCAACTTCAGGCTCTGGGAAGATTCTAGCTTCTTTCTCCCTTCTAGCAAGCTCTGAAAGAAGCTTTGATTTGATACATGCGACCAAACAAGTAATTCAATATACAAGTCATATGCTTCATGATTGTAGTACAACTCATAAGTGAATATATAAACTATCATAAGGCAAGAAATGAAGGTTTATAACACTTACCATGTTTATGCCCAACACCTTAGCACCTAGCAGAGAAATCTATTGTTTCTCTAACTGTCATCTCTCCTACATGTAAGTCATTCTGACTTATGTAAGTAGATGTTTTTAGAGGAACAAACTCATCCAATCTATGGCCATTGTAGGTGATTTCTCCCTACACCTGATCATTCAAAGTTGGTTTAGTAAACAACTTTTACTCTGATTTTGAAACAACATAAAATGCAATGCAATGATAGCATCAAGCTCTTACCTTCGAGCTGGAGTCTAATTTCCCATCCAAAGCTAGCAATATTGTTGTCTTTCCAAACCCAGGGGGACCCAACAATAGAGTCATCCTTTCAAAAAGAAACATATAAACATATGGTGTTAGTAAGCATTTGTTAAATCACTTCTTCTTTTAAGACCTCATTATAATATATGAAAACTATACATGGACCTTACACACCACTTACGATTGAATATCAAAATGAATCTCAATACCAGGTTACCGAGATGGCTTGAGGGTTCCTCTTGCATTCTCGAGAATGGTAAGGTTTGTTTTCTTGATAGGTGAGAGGCCAACAATGTCTAGAAGGGCTTCTATAGAGTTTCTGGCATAATTCTATATGAATCCATAATGTAGGCAGAATTCCATATGAATCCATGGTGTAGGCAGAATTCCATTTGAATCCATAATTGTACTCTGCATCCACCATTAAATTTTCAAACCATAAATTCATACTCACTCTCTTCCCCAACTCTCACACTCTCTCCAACCCCTCCATATTCTAAAATCCAATGCCCTTTAACCATAGAATTCTAAACCATACAAGTATTTTGCATTTATTGTGCCTTGTTAGTTCTATAGTTTCATAGACAAAAGATTGTCTAGTTTCTAGTGACGACACTTTGATAGTCACCTCTAAAGAGTTTAAAGATTTTCACATATCATAACAAAGATATGAGAAAAAACAAATGAAAATTTATTTGGCCTTCTAATTTTTAAATTGTTTAGCAATTACAGCTAGGTTTGTTGAAACTTACTTTTATTTTTCTAAACTCTTTCAAGTCAATGTCATATTTTACTGGGTTTTCTGAATATACTCCACATTTTTTAAGCGTAAAGTGTAAGCTTATTAGTGTGTGATTTAAGCCATTCCCACATTTCATGACCTGTTTTTAATAAACTGTAAATTAAAATCTTATTTCATTTAATTTTTTAAAAAAAGAGACAAGAGAAAGGATCTAATGTTGAGCATGTTCTAATAATTGTTGTAGCATTTGCTAATTTAATATCTAATATTTTTTTACAAAATTGTACTATAATTGTAACTTTAAAGTTGGTAGTATTGATGAGCATTCATAATTGAATACAATATATTCCTTATATCCAAAAACAACAAATTGGACACCTAGACAAAAATCATACCGACGTGGCATCATAAGTGATGATCTGATCCTGAAATCTTAATTTAAAATTAAAAAAAAACAAAAAAAACAAACAAACTTACCAAATAAATTACTATTAAAAATTAAAAAAATTAAAAAACAATTGAAAAACCAAAAACTAAAATGGTCAACTTCAAAATCGGTTACCAAATAAATTATTATTAAAAATTAAAAAAATTAAAAAACAATTGAAAAACCTAAAACTACAATGGTCAACTTCAAAATCGTCTTGCTTAGATCATCTTAATTTAAAAATGATTGGGAGTAGTTATGATAAGGCCAACGCACTAAGCTGACAAAGGGGTCGACGCCTTGTTGACTTTATGCCTCAACGGTTATTTTCACTTTGACTTGCTGACCATGTCGGTATTAAACAAAACAGGCACTGCATGGCTGGACGTGGAAAATCGGTGATCACACCTACCACGTAACATCATTTTTTTTTTAATATCATTGTTTTGTTATTATTAAAATAAGGAATCGGATTACCATTGCTATGGATATTCGTTGGTTGTTAGAGAAGGTTGGTGGAGGTGTAGGTATACCCACATGCTTGTAATGAGCAATAAGCCTTCCCTAGTTAATGTACTAATATTAATGCATACGGCTAGCATATTTATATTTAAAACAAATTATAATTGTATCTTGGTGTATAGTGGGTATGCCAAAGAAGTGTGAAAGGTCAATTGGCGGAACATTTGGCAAATGACGTTTGTGTAAAGGTGAGGAATTAGTCCATTTAAATATGAGTTAAATAAAACCTTTGAATTAGGAAGATAATAAGGCTACATTACCAATAGACTCAGATTATGTTTGCAATAGGGATAGAGGGTGAGATAGGGATATAAAGAGGGATAGATGTAGGGGAGAGAGATAGAGAGATAGGGGATAGAGATATAGAGGCAGATAAAGATAGTGATAGAGATGGAGAAGGGGAGGGATATGGAGAGAGGGAGAGAGAGATAAAGAGAGAGTGCATAGAGGAATAGATAGAGATGGAAGAGATAATTATATACAGAGTGAGAGAGAAAGATAAAGATAGAGATAAGAAGTGGCATAGAGAGAGATTGAGGGATAACGAGATAGAGATAGAGGGGGGGTTGAAGAAGAAATATGGAGAGGTAGAGATAGAGATAGAGATAGAGATAAAGAAGGACAAAGATATAGATATTTAGAGGTGTAGGAAGAGGGAGAGGGAGAGAGGTAGGCATGTATAAAGATAGAGAGGGAGAGAGGTAGGCATGTATAAAGATAGAGAGGGAGAGAGGAAGATATAGATAGAGATGAAAATATATATAGAGAGATAGAGAGATATGGAGATAGAGAGGAAGATATAAATAGAGATGAAAATATATAGAGAGAGATAGAGAGATATGGAGATAGAGATGAAGAGATGTGGATGAAGAGGGAGAGGGAGAGAGATAATCAACCTCCATTACCAATATGCCCATGTTATGTCTACAATAAGAAGAGATGCAGAGAGAGGGAGAGATCTAGGGATCTAAAGAGGGATAAATAAGTGGGGAAGAGAACATGAGAGATACAGGATGGAGATAGGGAGGATGATACAAGAAAGGAACTTGCTCCTTCCTTTTAACGCAAACTCAAACACAAAACAACAAAACACAACAGAGACTCTCTACTTCAAAACAATCAGATTTCAAAATCAAACAATTTACATTCACTTTAAAATTTGTAAACACATTTTACAAACATCTATGGCCTTTTCACTCTTCCTTGCTACTCATCACACATTACATCCAAATTACACCTGCTAGTTAGATTTGCTTGAAAGTTTAGAAATCCTTATCACAAATCCATTTTGTTCATGGTAACTCAAAACATTTTTAGGATGCATACAATTCATTGCCTTGTCCACACTCCCACAGTTTGCATACATGTTTTCCAAGGCAGTTGCGATTACAACATTTGATAAAATTCTTAAGGGATGTCCATGTTCAATTCTAAAGCTCACATAAGTTGCGATGAAGATGGTGAAGGTTTTGGTTTCACGCTAGCCAATTCCTTGTTTAGTAGGCAGTGGTGATGCTTGCATAAGTTATTGAATTGAACTTTATACCTAGACACCAAACATGGTTGTAGGCGAGTTTATGTCAAATGAATTGATACTAAGGCCATTTTGTCGAATCTAATGAAGTTGTGCTAGTGTTCGGAAACCTGACAATCATAAAGAAGAGATGACGAGACCAAGATAAAACAAAACTAAAAATATTTTTGGGTAGTGCTGATTGTCGACTTTCTTCGGTGCTCTTGTACTAGAGGAAGATAGAGATATTGATGACGATTGAGATAGAGAAGGAGAGGACATGAGAGGAGAGGGACAGATAGAAATGAAAGTGACAAATACATAGATAGCTTGTTTACATATATGATTATGTTTAATTGATTTATTAAAGAATAAGATATTTATGATCTATAATTAATAGGCATTTTCAATCATGCAACTATCTTAATCATCTCTATCCACAAAGTAAATTTATTTAAAAAGGTGGTCTAAAAATATATTATAAAAAATTTAAAATATCTTACAGTATAATTAAAAATAAATTGTAACCTAAAGAGAGAATATTTTATAAAAGAATAATTATCAAAATAAAAATAATATAAAAAATTTAAAATATCTTACAGTATAATTAAAAATAAATTGTAACCTAGAGAGAGAATATTTTATAAAAGAATAATTATCAAAATAAAAATAATATAAAAAGTTTAAAATATCTTATAGTATAATTAAAAATAAATTGTAACCTAAAGAGAGAATATTTTATAAAAGAATAATTATCAAAATAAAAATAATATAAAGATTAAATAAATTGTAACCTAAAGAGAGAATATTTTATAAAAGAATAATTATCAAAATAAAAATAATATAATCTTTATATTATTTTTATTTTGATAATTATTCTTTTATAAAATATTCTCTCTTTAGGTTACAATTTATTTTTAATTATATTGTAAGATATTTTAATTTTTTTATAAGATATTTTTTAGACCATCTTTCTAAATAAATTTACTTTGTGGATAGAGATGATTAAGATAGTTGCATGATTGAAAATACCTATTAATTATAGATCATAAATATCTTATTCTTTAATAAATCAATTAAACATAATCATATATGTAAACAAGCTATCTATGTATTTGTCACTTTCATTTCTATCTATCCCTCTCCTCTCACGTCCTCTCCTTCTCTATCTCAATCGTCATCAATATCTCTATCTTCCTCTAGTGCAAGAGCACCCGAGAAAGTTGATAATCAACACCACCTAGAAATATTTTTAGTTTTGTTTTATCTTGGTCTTGGCATCTCTTCTTTATGATTGTCGGGTTTCCGAACACTAGCACAACTTCATCAGATTCGATAAAATGACCTTAGTATCAATTCATTTGACATAAACTCACCTACAACCATGTTTGGTGTCTAGATATAAAGTTCAATTCAATAACTTATGCAAGCATCACCACTACCTACTAAACAAGGAATTGGCTGGTGTGAAACCAAAACCTTCACCATCTTCATCACAACTTATGTGAGCTTTAGAATTGAACATGGACATCCCTTGAGAATTTTATCAAATGTTGTAATCGCAACTACCTTGGAATATGCATAATTAAATAATACACAATCAAAATAGGATATAAGGCTCTCCAACAAATGGATAACCAACAACAAACTCAAAGAGATTTTTCTCTTTGTTGGAACAACTCGGCCTTACCTAAAAGAAGCCCGTTTTGCATGGTTAGCATTAAAGAATAAGATTTTGACAAGCGACAAATTGGAGAAACTTCAAATTGCCCAACCCTTTCAATGTGTTATGTGTGAAAAAGAGAATGAAACAGTGGATCACTTACTGTTACAGTGCACATTTTCCCAACAGTGCTGGGTTTTTATCATAAACAAGCTAAGATTATCCATGCCACTTCCAAATACATTATGGGATTTGTTTCAATACCGGCCCACTCTCTTTTCCTCATCAACATTTTCATGTATTTGGAAATGTGTACCATCAGCAACTGTTTGGGCTATATGGTGGGAGAGAAATAAACGAATATTCAGACATGTGGCATCCCCCTTACAGAGCGTGCTAGACAGACTTGAGAAGTCCATCTCAGAACTAGCTAATACCAATGTTCAAACTCATTCCATTCTAAGTAAACCTTTCACTCCATGGGATGACATTATGAATAAAGAAAGGAAATATTTATCCTTTCCCTCTCTCTTAGGTTTGCCTAAGAAAAATCAACAATCTATTGATAGAACTACCATTGAATGGCTTCCCCCCATTCCTAATTATGTGAAGATCAATTTTGATGGAGCTTCGTGGGGTAACCCAGGTGATTCGGCAATTGGGATTTGCGTTAGAGATCATATGGGTGAATTGATAGCATTTAAATCTCAAGCTCTTCCTCTAGGCATGAACAACATATCAGAAGCCCATGCACTTTTATCTAGTCTTTCTCTGGCAAAAAAAATAGGCTGTAAAACATTCTCATTGAAGGAGATTCGACACTAATTGTTAATGCTTGTAAAAATAGAAGATCATCGAATTTGCAGATTTCTTACATCTTGCAACAAATTTGGGTATTATTAGATAGTTTCAAAGATCATTTTGTTTCCCACACGTTCAGAGAAGGCAATCAACTGACAGACTATCTGGCTAACTTGGGATGTGATAAATCAAATATGGACTCTTCCACTTCAAATTATACCCAAGTAGAACTTCCAATAGTTTTTGATTTGGTGGAGAAAGAAAAAAGACAATTACCTTAGCTCATAAAAATGTCGATATTCTAGTTTTGGGTGGCATCGGGCTATGAAATTATTATGAAGTAAAGTTGTATGTATCATTCCGAAACACATAAAGATTTGGCAATGTCCTTTCAAGTATCAAATTTTACTCCTCAATAATTAGTGAACACTACCATAAAATGATGTGAAGGACATTATTTGCGGGTAAGATTTATGGCAATATTATCGCATATGTGATTTGGGAGGAGATAATTCGCAGGTTTGGTATGCCCACCTCAAGTTTTGACAGAGGTTTTCAAAACTAATTACCTTTATCAAAGGCATAGCATAAGGTTGCGCTAAGTCATTATTATTGCAAGACAACACAACTTTCCTAAATATGCAGAGCTCGTCTTCATCTCTGGAATCGGGTGATCTTCATTCTGCGTCGCCATTATCCACAATGGAGTACTAGCCGCAAAATTATAGAGTTAATCTCAAAGTGGAAATTTGAAAAGAGTCGTTTGAGGATAACATCTCTAATAACGAGTTAGGGTTAATGTTTAATATCCAATGCCAACACTGCAAAAGGAGTGTCAAGAAGATGCTAGGTGAAGAAATTCTCTATCTGCAGGCACGTAGATTGATTTACCCATCGCAGTTCATTTCTATATTTCTTTTGAATTTGTTAGACTTGGTGCAATCATGGAAAACACTAGAGATTTTAGCAATCAGGACGGTCAGAGCATAATTTTTACTGGGGGACAAGTTAAGACTAGCAGTTCAACGATATGATTTTTGGAGGGGGAAAGCTCATGTTGGTGGCATTTTTCCTCGTCACTTTCTATTGCATAAGGAATCCTTTGTTAATGTTTATGATAGCATTAAATAGTCCTTGGAGTTGAATAATGTGCGTCCTCTATAACAAACCTTTCACAATCTTGGTAGGGATTTCAATGCAGAAACAAGAACAAGGGTTTTTTCTAAAGTCCATGCAATAATTGCTATCATGGGGCACGAACACAAAGTCTCTGGGCATTCGTCTCCAACGGGTCGACATCAGCAAGACAACTCCATCTCCCATGTTTCTCATTTGCAAGGTCTTCCACAACATTTAGCCCCAAGTTCTTCTCAGGTACATCTCGATAACTATACTAATGCCTAGCCAGTTACCCAAATAGATCATGCACTTCAATTTGAAGCTCGAGATGAAAAAAATTTGGATGTGCAACCCATGGAAGAATGATAGAGATATTTTTCCAAATTTTGTTGGTCTTCCTCCAATTTTGTTTTGCTACATTCATGGTCTGCTATAAATTCCCCAATATTTTCTTCCTAGGGCTTTTTTGGGGATTTGATTCATAGTCTAATCGAGGGTTTTAGGAATTTCGGTTGATACATTTTGTTCTCTTCTATGTCACAATATTGTTCGGTGCAATTGATAGTCTTTGTTGGATAATCACACCTATCAGGGTGTATAAAAGATGTTCGCTGCCTCAACATGGTTCTGGTCCAATATGGTTACATCTGTGGCACAATTTTTCCTTTTGCGAATGGTGGTCAAAGCAAAAAACTTGCAGCTACTAGGATGATCAGGTTATGATTTGGTGCTCTCTTTGTATTTTGTTGTTGATGAACAACCCCTCTACGTTAAGTTTGCCAACCTGAATCAAAGCATACCATGAAATTAAAAATAGTCTTATTAGTTTACATTCCATTATGTAAACTTAATTGTAAATGTTGAGTAAACTTATCGGGGTGATGATAGCTACACTTTGTTGTTACTAGCATGCTTGGTAGGTCTTTAGCTATCCCATTTGTTCTCAAATGAAACATATGTAATTCAGAATATGGGTGAAATCTTCTTAAATAGGTAGTTCATTAGGTCATACTTTCATTGTATTTTGAGCTGAGAAGGGAGGTTTTCTTTACTAATTCTTTCCTCTTGGAGCTCTTGAATCATTTTATTTATAAATATATACTATTAGTGGCCTGCCACTTTCACTTGAAAAATAAATAGTAAATATGTAAGAGTAATTTTATAAAGATTAAATTTATTTATTTATTTAAAATAAACACTTATTTTAAAACATAGTAGACTTTTTAAAATTCAGAAAAAATAATATAAATCAAGAGTATTAACACATGCTACATAAATTTATATCAAAATTTCAATATTAATTTAAATCGATAAATAATAAATAATAAATAAATAAACAATTAAATAAAAAATTAAACTAATTAAAAGATTTAAAATAATATTATTTCTAAATTAACATGTAATATATTTATTATAAAATAATGTGTGCCACTCATCAAAGAATCCAAGGTAATTTTATCCTACGTTAGAATATGCTTGCCCAACATAAAAATTTGTTTTTCCTTGGCCTTTATACCTAGACATATAAAGTCCAGTGGAGAATATTTGCATTTTGTCCAATCTACCACAAACATTGGGATACTAAAGAACAATAAAAAATAAATTAAAAACAAATATGGATTATTATGTCGACATTGAGACGTGCATCTCAAACATTTTGAAAGTTGTGTCACTTTGGCAAACTATTTCCCCATATGTGTAATTGTGAGGCCCTACCTCGAGCCATCATAGCATTTCAGTTGTTTTCATGTTGGACCTATTATTGATACTATATTTTGATGCATTATGGACATAGATTCTATATGATCCAGTGATTGGATAACATTGATATGGTGTATGTCATTTATCTCTGACTTGTAGTACTTTATTTTGATGCTAGAAATTATGGATGCATGCTTTATAAACGATTAAATTTCATGATGATTATGATGATGCCATTTAGTATATTATTTTATGTGGATTTTATTAGATAATTGAAAACTTGATTATTATAATTGAAATTGTATGCAAATGTTTGAATTGTATTCTTTTCATATGAAAATATTATATGTGATTTTTTTGGAATTACTAATGTGCAAATTGAGATGTGTAGGAAAACTAATCCATGTGACCATGGAAACTATTCAGAGAACTAAGCCTAAACCTATGTACGTTTGTGAAGCCAAGGGTTGTCTATTTGGAAAGATAACACCTCGTGTGTAAATGTGTTTTATTTTGTAAATGTTTATGCTTGGATGTGTGTTTAATTTGAAAATTGTTTAATTTATTAATTCCAAAAAAGGGACATTGCCATGTGTATTTAAGTAATGTGTAATTTTGTGGTGTCACTTGACACGTGTTGTAAAGTGAGTTGGCAATGACATGTCCCTTGGAAGGAATTTGTTTTTACCAATGCTTTTTTTTCAAATATCCTAGTATGGTCCCAAGAAAGTCTTGAATAGGGAGCCATTAGAAAGGTCAACTTGGGGTTGACCCGTAGGTAAAATTTGGGTGAGTTTCTAGAGGGCTAAACTAACTCCTAAGGTCAAGTTAGGGGCATTTCTAATGCGCTATATGATGTACCTATGGGTAATGGCCAATTTTAGCCATGTGTCCACTCCATAGTGACTGTTTAGTCACCCCAAAAGTTGAGTTTTTCAAGATGGCCAAATTTCAACTTTTGAGGATCTTACCTAGGTTAGACAAACTTTCTAATGAGTGATATTGCTCTTCCCCATTCTCTTTTACCTTTTTGAGGTGCCTTAGCTAGAGAGCTTGTAAGGTGTTGGGAAGACCAACCTATGAAAATTCCTCACCCTTCCCAAGAGGATTGGAAAGAGTGAGGAGTGTCTTCTTAGGGAATGGTTTGGGAGGGAGAAGTTTGATCACCCACTCTCCATTTTTGGAAACATAGATTCTTGAGAAGTTTGGTTTTTGATATTGAAGTTTTGGCTAAGTCTTGAGAAGAAAAAGATAGTGGATTTGGGCAACTCTCTTACAACTTTTATTCATCCATTTGTAGGATTTAAGGTTGGTTGATTACTTCTTTTTATGTTTTGCTTTGTGTATGAATGAATGTATGAGTTTGTCTTTGGTTGTTTCTTTGTTGTTTTGGAAAAGATGTGTTCTTCTTGTGGTTTTCTTTTGTTGTTTCATGTTTATTGATTTGGGAGTTTTCAAGGCCAAACTCACCCTTGGGAGGGTAGAGTAGCCTTGGGGTGAAGGGTTGCTTGACAACCTAAGAGTGTAGAGGCAATCTTCTTGGAAGAGAGTGAATCTCAAGGGTTATGGGACCCTTGTTGCATGGTGTTTATGTTCATGCAATGGGGGTAATAAGGGGATTTTGTTGGCTTGTATGCTTTAGGGGACATAAGGATTTGTTGGCACAAGTTTGGAACTTGTGGTTACTCTTCTTGGAAGCCTTGCAAAGGCAATATGTTCTCCTTCTTGTAGATTTCTCTACTAGGTATTTGGTCCACCTTCACCCCACAAGTTATAGTCACTAAGTGACTTTGTTCATCCTTGAGTTGAGATTGTTGTGTTGTGTATTCTTCTTGCTTGTATGTAACCCATTTAGCCTTGGTTCTCCTAGCTCGGGGGTGGCTTCATGTAAGCTTAGGCTGGGAGGTGATCCTCCATGGTCACAACCTACAAACTTTTATTGTAGGTTTTCTTAAAACAAGATTGGATAGGAAGCTATGGTTGATCCTATGTTTATTTGTATTTGGCTGCAAGAGAATTAATGTATTTGGCAAGCCCTCATTTAGTAGAAATAAGAGGCTTGGCTTTGTTATCTTCCTATTTTAGTGAAGGGAACCATGATGTACTAAATGTAACTATTTGACTAGTTTTGCCATGTAATAAAGATGTATTTTTACTTGAATATATATTCTTGCAAAGAGAAGAATAGATTTTTTGGGTTATTTCTTTATTGATATTTGTTACTTGAAATAGGTTAGGAACGAAATTTATTTCTGTCCTATTAGCTATTGAGAAAGAAATGAAATAAATTAAATGTTAGTAGTACAATTATTAGTAAAAGAAAAGAAATATTTATTTATGTCTATAGTTTTAACACAAAAATTATTAAACTTCTTAGAATTAATTTTGAATCTTGCATTACATCCCATTGTTCATTGATTAAATGGATTCTAGAAAAAGATAGTTGTAGCTGTAAATAAAATCATTATTGTTATATTTTCCTAATCTGAAAATGCATGTAGAAGTAGAAAATATTGTAACTCTAGATATTGTTATTTTTTTAAATCAAAAAAGAAAACTATATGTTATCAAAAGAAAACAAAATTTATTCCATTTTGTTTAATTAAAAATAGCCTGCTCTAAGCTATGGAAATGCAGATTTAATCATATATATATATATATATATATATATAATGTAAAGTTTATGCCTAATGTTTTAAATGTAAAACTAAGCTGTTGTATCCTTTTAAGAAAAATAGAAAAATAGATGAACATGTATGTTGCTGCCATATAAAAAAAAATATAGATTATTAAGTCTGTGTATATATTTTGTAATGTTTATACAATGTGGTTAAACAGATCAGTCTTTAAAGTAGATTAAATATATGGACATGAGAATATATATATATATATATTTAAAAATATTCCAGAAATTTACATATGCCTTTTAGCTGAATACATATATTTATATATACAAACATATATTATATTAGGGATCTGGTGTCATATTTATATATATAAATATACATATTTTCTAAATATAAAAAAAAAAAATAACAAAATAAAATACTATGCATGTAAGCTTGGGCCGGATTGGAGCCCAAGGCTCCCTGTGGGTTGGAACCCACAGCACGGCTTGGTCGCACTGTGGGTTGCAATCCACAGGGAAGTAGCTTTGGCCGTCCCTATGGGCTGCGACACATAGGGCAACCGCGGCCGCACTGTGGGCCGCAACCCACAGGGGAGCGGCTTCGGCCGTTCCTGTGGGTTGCGACCCACAGGGGGATCGCAGCTGCACTGTGGGCCATGACCCACAATGGTGGCCTCGACCACCACTATGGGTCGTGACCCACAAGCACGGTTGCGGCTGTCCTGTGAGTAGCACCCATAGAGACACTGCCACCCGTCCCTGTGCGGCCCTTCCTCATAACCCCGACCCTTATCAAACCCTCGACCATGTGCTATCATGGCCCTTCGACCCTCTGCACCACGCGACCCCCTTCGACTGCCATGGCCGCCACCTACACACACACACACATTCAAACAAGAAAAATATGTTTGAAGTAAAGATGCCCTAACCCAATTTCAGGTTAGGGTTAGATATTGGCAAAAATAAATAATGCTAGATATAAAAATAAACAAACCCTAGTTAGGGTTGTAAAAGAAAATAATAATAAAATAAATACATAAAGGGGGGGAAATCCTTTTCAAATTTGAAAAGGATAATCCCCCATTTGAATATAAAATCAATGTTTTAGAAATGATTATTTCTATTATTGATAAAGAGGTAATTAGTTCTTAATGTAAATTTTATTTTAGGCAATTATTTATATGTACACACACACACACATATATGCTAATTAACATATATACATATATGGATGTTTAGGTTAAATTTCTTTTGGAAATTTTATTAATGGAAATTATTGAAAGTATAATATAAAATTTTAGTCTATATGGGTCAATATTGGCCAATTATTAAATACTTGATATTTAATATTTAAAGGGGATTTATTTCGACAATAGTGTGGATTTAATTGTTAGTTAATTATTATATTGTTTTTAGTTAACTTTATTAGTCGAATCTAAAAACATTATTTACATTTGCCCAATTAATTATTTTAAATTCAATAAATTAAGTGATAACATTATTTTAATTATTCCTAGTGCAATTAAATACCAGTTGAGATAATTAATATCTCTTGATTAATAATTAAAGGATTATTTGGTTAAATTAATTTAATAATTAATAAAGTGGTAAAGACACTTTCTTTTGGAGAATTATTTCTGCGTAAAATGGTAAACACTTGAGTGGTTAAGTAAATTAAATTAACTCTAGGAACCCATTCATTTAATGCATGAGATAACCTTTAGCTTAGATAAATTTATTTATCTCATCTTTATTATCGAGTAATTAGTATTTTATGTTGTTTTTAAAAAAAAATTGTTGTTGCGTTTTTGCCCAAAAGTTTGGGCATGACATTTTTCTATCTGAGCCAAGTTTCCAACACTAGGAACCTTTTTCCATTACGTTTCGCTTTAAATATTATTTTATTTAAAAATTATTATTCATTTAATTATTTACTTTATTTTATTTTATTGATCATTAAGGATGTCGTTGATTACACGACAAGCTCGTAAGCGCGGTAGGGGTCCTAGACGTACTCGCATGGCACATGAAGACGTTGTGCGAGATGAGCCAGATCCAGAAGGGGATTAGGAAGCTCCTCCCGAATAACGGATTGACCCCAACCGAGACATTTTGGTTGCACTTCAGAACCTGATAGGAATAGTTCAGGATAGACTCCCAATAGTAGATCATCAGATAAAGCACCATAATTTTGAGAGTCATAGATCTGCAACTAGGGAGCAGAGTAGGAGTCCACCTCCTAACCATATAGAGGACCAAGTTGAGCATGAACCTGAGTCGGTCCGTCTACCTGAGGCACCTCCAGTAGTGGCACCAGTAATTTTTGAGAGAGCACCCTGTGATACAAGGGATTAGAACAGAGAGATTTACGTCTTCAGCCACCATCATTTGCAAGATATACTGATGGGGTAGAGGTTGAGGCTTGGCTATTGAGTTTAAAGAGGTGCTTCAGATTGCATCCCTATGAGAGCAATTTGAAGGCACAAATTGCTATTCATCTTTTAAGAGGGACAACTTCCACATGGTGGAGGTAGGAGGAGTACAAGAATAATATAGTTGCGGACACTATCACTTGTGACATCTTTACAAAGAGATTCAGAGACAAATACCTATTAGAGAACTATAGGCAGTGTAGGATTGACGAGTTTCATGACCTTCAGTAGAAGGGTCTCTCAGTGTCCCAGTATGAGAGAAAGTTCTTCGAGCTCTTACCCTACGTTGACTACCTGAAGGATGAGAAGCTACTCATCAACTGGTTTATCAGAGGATTGAGTGTCAGGTATAGCAGGACCAGTTAGGATGGCAACTCCAGGAAGCCTTTGGGTTGCCCTAAAGAAGGCCTTGATATCAGAGGAGATTCAGGTAGACCGCAGGACATGCGTGATCGACATCAGAACCAAAATACTATACCGCAGTCTTTTGGGTTTCAGAAACCCCACTGGAAGGGTAACAACAGGTATTCATCAGGGTCCTTTAAACCCCCTCCTCCGTAGCAGCCACAACAAAATTAGAGGCAAAGGCCTCCACAGGGTCAGTAGGGCTTTAAGCCCAAGTAGTGGCATTCATAGGGTCCTAGACACAACCAACGACCACAGGTTCCATACACACCTCCGACACGGACTCAGAATTCCTCCAGGGGTGGTTTTAGTGGATTGAGTAGGACAGGAGGACAGGGACACTCTAGGCCATAGGGTGTTCAGTTTCAGACACATGGTTCTTGTTTCACTTGTGGGGCCATGGGACACATGGTGAGAGAGTGTCCTCAGGGTCAGATGGCAGGGAGTCAGCGGATGACAGGTTCGGAGCCAACAGTTGGGGACATGGGTAAGTCCCACAAAGTCTTCGTAGCAGTTGACAACCTCTAGGAAGAACATTAGGCCACAGTCATAGAGGCCGCAGGTAAGATCAAAGGTAGCAGTGTTTCTATCTTGTTTGATTTAGGAGATACAAATTCTTTTATATCTCCATTGGTTGTGGAGTGTTGCGGGCTAGTAGCATCTAGGCAAGGTGTTAGTTGGGAAGTGGAGTTGGCTTCAGGGGCTAGAGTGTCTATTGAGTTAGTGGTTAGGGACTGTCAACTTTAGATTGGGAGTACAACCACCTTAGTAGACCTTTGAGTCACACCTCTAGGATCTTATGACATTGTTCTTGTCATGGATTGGCTATATGCCCACAGAGTCAAGATAGATTGTTGCCAGAAAAAGATCAAGTGTGTGGACAATCAGGGTACCTCCATAGTAATTTTAGGGATTCAGAGGCCCGTATCACTTCGTATTATTTTCGCTATGTAGCTTAAGTGGAGCATGCGAAATGGATGCCAATTATTTCCCATCACCATCAGTGATAGAGAGGAAGAGAATGAGAAGGATCCTTCCCTAGATGATCATCCTATCCTTGAGGAATTTGCAGACATGTTTCCTTTCGAGCTACCTGGTATGCCACCTAGCAGAGAAATTGATTTTCACATAGTTCTTGTACTAGGAGCTGAGCCGGTTTCAAGAGAACCATATAGGATGAGGACTAATGAGCTTAATGAGCTCAAGATGCAGCTTGAGGAACTCTTAGAGAAAGGTCACAATCATCCTAGCATCTCCCCTTGGGGCGCACTAGTCATCTTCGTAAAGAAGAAGGATGAATCCCTTCAGTTATGTATGGATTACAGGCAGTTGGACAAAGTGACCATCAAGAACCGATATCCTTTGCCCAGGATCAATGCCTTATTTGATCAACTTCAAGGTGCCAAAGTATTTTCTAAGATAGATATGAAGTCAAGGTACCATCAGTTGAGGATTGTAGAGAGCGATATCCACAAGACCGCTTTTCATACCAGGTATGGCCACTATGAGTTCACCATGGTTCCATTTGGTCTCACGAATGCTCCAGTTGTATTCATGAGTCTCATGAATGGGGTATTCTGCACTTTCTTTGACCGATTTGTGATTGTGTTCCTCGATGACATTTTGATATATTCTCGGAATGAGAAGGAGCATGAGGAGCACTTGAGACAGGTATTGCAGTGCTTGAGAGACAACTAGTTGCATGACAATTTGTTGAAGTGTGCATTCTTTAGATCAGAGGTCAGATATCTAGGGCATGTTATATTCGGTGATGGGATCTCAGTTGACCCATCGAAGATCAGAGCTATCATGGATTGGCCAGTGCCAAATAGTGTGACAGAAGTCCAGAGTTTCATAGGTCTATTAGGTTACTATAGACGCTTTGTTGAGGGGTTCTCTAGGGTTGTACATCCTATTACATCCCTTCAGTGAAAGAGAAAGAAATTCAAGTGGATAGAAAGGTGTGAGAGGGCCTTTCAGGATCTCAAAAGGGAACTCACTAGTGCACCTATTCTTGTTGTGCCAGACCCCTCGGTTGATTTCATGGTATACACAAATGCTTCCTTGGATGGTTTAGGAGTAGTCCTTATGCAGAAGGGTCGAGTTATAGTGTATGAGTCTGGGAAAATTAAGACTCGCGAGCTTAACTACCCTACTCATGACCTTGAGCTTGCAGCAGTAGTTCACACACTTGTGAGGTGGAGACATTTTCTTTTGGGTCATCATTTTGAGCTTCATTCAGATTATTAGAGCTTGCAGTACATATTCACTCAGCCTAATCTTAATGCTCATCAGAGAAGATGGATGGAGTTTTTATGTATGATTTTGATGTTCACTACATCAAGGGGAAGGAGAACGTAGTTGCAGATGCCTTGAGTAGGAGACATCATGAGATATGCTCCATGTCTATAGACACAGATTTGAGAGGTCATATATTGTAGCATCTTCTAGAGGATGAGTGGTATTTAGAGGTATGTCAAGTAGTGTGATCTCAGGAGATCCTGGAACGGAAGTATGCAGACTATTCATTAGAGTCTAATGGACTACTACGCCATAGAGGGCGCATCTATGTACCTTCTTCCAGAGGATTGCGTGAATTCATTGTGATGGAGGCTCATAGAGCTCCTTATGCAACACATCCCAGAGTTAAGAAGATGCATGCAAATTTGAGACAGTTATATCATTGGCCAGGTATGTGGAAATTCATTGCTATACTAGTAGCCTGATGCCTTAAGTGCCAGAGAGTCAAGGCAGAGCATCACCATCCAGGTGGGTTGCTTCAGTCTCATGCAATACCAGAGTGGACGTGGGATACTATATCGATGGATTTTGTCATTGGTCTTCCTATGTCATCACATCGTCATGATGCCATCATGGTGACAGTTGACAAGTTAACCAAAGTGGCCCAGTACTTATCACCAGTTCGGACTACCTTCACAGCACCAGCAATGGCATAGGTATTCTTGCGGGATGTTGTCAGACTTCATGGCATTCCACACAAGATTATCTCAGATAGAGATTCCCTCTTCACTTCTTCCTTCTGGAGGGCATTGCGAGAAACAATGGGTACCAGACTCAACTTTAGTACAACCTATCATCCAAAAACAAATGGATAGAGAGAGAGAGTAAACCAGGTGTTAGAAGACATGCTCTGTATGTACGTCATGGATCATCAGACCATATGGGAAGAGTACCTCCCTTTGGTTGAGTTTGCCTATAATAATGGGCATCACACTTCTTTGGGGATGCCACCTTTTTAGGATTTATACGACAGACCTTGCAGGACACCTTTGAGTTGGGACCACATTAAGGATAAAGTAGCTATTGGTCCTGAGATAGTTTGTGATATGGAGCAGCAAGTGGATTTGATTAGACAATGCCTTAGAGAGGCACAGGATATACAAAAGAAGTATGCAAATACGAAGAGGATAGATCGTAGCTTTTGATGGTTGGGGACATAGTTTTCTTGAGAGTGCGACCGCATAAGAGTCCAATCCATTATGGAAAGGGTTCTAAGCTTGTACCTCGCTTTGTCGGACCATTTGAGATCCTAGAGAGGATATGACTAGTTGCATATCATCTAGCTTTGCCACCTAGCCTGTCACGCATCCACGATGTGTTTCATGTATCAGTTTTGAGGAAATATATTTATGATGAGTCTCATATTCTGGATTGGGATGCCTTGCAGGTGGAGTCGGACGGGCAGCTAGCTTTGGAGCCCATTCACATTTTGGCTTGCCGGACACTGGCTCTTCGAGGTCAAGAGATGGACCAGGTTAGGGTCTAGTGGGATTGTTATGACGAGGTTATGATAACATGGGAGGACGCAACACATATGAGATATTAGTACCCCCATCTTTTTGATGAACTCTTGGAGGAAGTTCATGCCTAGAGGGGGAGGGTGTAGGGACCTACCCCAAGCAGTCATAGCATTTCAATTATTTTCATGTTGGACCTATTATTGATACTATATTTTGATGCATTATGGATATAGATTCTATATAATCCAGTGATTGGATAACATTGAAATGGTGTATGTCATTTATCTCTAATTTACAGTATTTTATTTTGATGCTAGAAATTGTGGATGCATGCTTTATAAACAATTAAATTTCATGATGATTATGATGATGCCATTTAATAGATTATTTTATGTGAATTTTATTAGATAATTGGAAACTTGATTATTATAATTGAAATTGTATGCAAATGTCTGAATTGTATTCTTTTCATATGATAATATTATATGTGATTTTTTTGGAATCACTAATGTGCAAAGTGAGATGTGTAGGAAAAATGATCCATGTGACCATGGCAACTATTCAGAGAATCAAGCCTAAACCTATGTGCGTTTGTGAAGTCAAGGGTTGTCTATTTGGAAAGACAACACCTTATGTGTAAATGTGTTTTATTTTGTAAATGTTTATGCTTGGATGTGTGTTTTATTTTGTAAATGTTTATGCTTGGATGTGTGTTTAATTTGAAAATTGTTTAATTTATTAATTCCAAAAAAGGGACATTTCCATGTGTATTTAAGTAATGTGTAATTTTGTGGTGTCACTTGACACATGTGTTGTAAAGTGAGTTGGCAGTGACATGTCCCTTGGAAGGAATTTGTTTTTACCAATGCTTTTTTTTTCAAATATCCTAGCATGGTCCCAAGAAAGTCTTGGATAGGGAGCCATTAGAAAGGTCAACTCAGGGTTGACCCGTAGGTAAACTTGAATGTAAGCTTGGGCCGGATTGGAGCCCAAGGCTCCCTATGGGTTGGAACCCACAACACGGCCCAACCGCACTGTGGGCCGCAACCCATAGGGAAGCGGCTTCAACCGTCCCTATGGGCTGCGACCCATAGGGCGATTGCGACGACATTGTGGGCCGCAACCCATAGGGGAGCGACTTCTGCCGTCCCTATGGGTTGTGACCCACAGGGGGACCGTAGCCGCACTATTGGCCATGACCCACAGCAGCGGCCTCGGCCGCCACTGTGGGTCATGATCCACAGGCACGGTTGTGGTCGTCTTGTGGGTAGCACCCACAGAGACACTGCCGCCAGTACCTGTGTGACCCTTCCTCATAACCTCGACCCTTATGAAACCCTCGACCGTGTGCTGTCATGGCCCTTCGGCCCTCTGCACCACGCGACCCCCTTCGACCGCCTCCTTTGCCATGGTCGCCACCTGCACACACACACACACACACACACATTCAAACAAGAAAAATATGTTTGAAGTAAAGATGCCCTAACCTAATTTCAGGTTAGGGTTAGATATTGGCAAAAATAAATAATGTTAGATGTAATAATTAACAAAGCCTAGTTAGGGTTGTAAAAGAAAATAATAGTAAAATAAATAAATAAAGGGGGGGGAAACCCTTTTCAAATTTGAAAAGTATAATCCCCCATTTGAATATAAAATCAATGTTTTAGAAATGACTATTTCTATTATTGATAGAGAGGTAATTAGTTCTTAATGTAAATTTTATTTTAGGCAATTATTTATATGTGCACACACACACACACACACACATATATGGATGTTTAGGTTAAATTTCTTTTGGAAATTTTATTAATGAAAATTATTGAAAGTATAATGTGAAATTTTAGTCTATAGGGGTCAATATTGGTCGAATATTAAATACTTGATATTTAATATTTAAAGTGGATTTATTTCGACAATAGTGTGGAGTTAATTGTTAGTTAATTATTATATTGTTTTTAGTTAACTTTATTAGTCGAATCTAATAACATTATTTACATTTTCCCAATTAATTATTTTAAATTCAATAAAATAAGTGATAACATTATTTTAATTATTCCTAGCGCAATTAAATACTAGTTGAGATAATTAATATCTCTTGATTAATAATCAAAGGATTATTTGGTTAAATTAATTTAATAATTAATAAAGTGGTAAAAAAACTTTCTTTTGGAGAATTATTTCCACGTAAAAATGCAAACGCTTGAGTGGTTAAGTTAATTAAATTAACTCTAGGAAGCCATTCATTTATTGCATGAGATAACCTTTATCTTAGATAAATTTATTTATCTCATCTTTATTATCGAGTAATTTGTATTTTATGTTGTTTTAAAAAAAAGTTTGTTGTTGCGTTTTTGCCCAAAAGTTTGGGCATGACAGTAATGGTATGAGAGGAGGATCTACGCTGCCAACAATTCTGAGGAGAAAACAAATATTCAATTGAACAATACCATCTTTGTAAATAATGGATGGTTGATATCATTATGAAGGCAATTATTATATTTGTTCATTATTTTATTTTAAAAAATAATGTTTATTGTATGATTATATTATTATATTTTAATGCATTCTTTTTTTTGTATATTTATATTCTTTTCAAACTTAGTACAAAAGCAAAAAAAGTTACAAAGACTAAATTATTATTATTATATTTTTATTATGCTCTTTACAAAAGCAAACATACTAAAACAAAATAATAATTATTATATCATTATAATTTCTAATATTCATTCTTATCATTATCCTTGAAAAAAAAGTGAATTTTATGTAGAGACATTTTAAATCTCATCTGGCTATTGTATAACATCAAAAGACTAATCAAAATATAATAATAATGGGGAAAATGGACACAAGCTATTGTCTATGAGAATGCCTCCTTTTATTGCCAAAGATGTGGAAAGCATGGCCATGTGATAGTTAATTGTCTGGCCCCTCCGCCTCTGGAAGCCAAACAAAAGGAGAAATTGTCCTCCCCAAGAGTTTTCAATGAGGACCTGATGCATGATGCTCCTCCCCCTTGCCCCCCAGTCGCTGACAAGGTTGAGGACCCGGTTAAGGACTCGATGGAAAGGTACAATTCTCAAGTCCCTGTTGAGGATGGCTACCCCTTCCTAGAGGGTATTCTTAATATAATGAAGACCCCTGACCCCAAGGTGCCCCCCCTCCTCGGGGAACTGCTTGGGTCCAGAACTAGAAGAGGGAGAGATCTCTCAGAGGGAGGAAGAACATGAAGGACTGAAATTCGAGGATAGCTTCAGGGAGAAGAAGGGGAATAAGGATGTTACCCCCAATGTGCTTAAAATGTTGAATCTCAATACTATTGGGGATGATGGGAGGGGTCTATGGTGTGCTGGGGCTGCCCCCACGCCTCCCAAAGGGAACGACCTAGGTCTGACTCCTTTTTCTACTGCTTCTTGTGCAGATTCCTCTAGGGAGATCACTAGAACCTTTTTCTCTTAGGGTAGTCGATTTGCCCCATCTTCACCTGTTGAAAAAGAGAAAGAAGAATGGCAATAACAAAAAAGAAAGACTAGAGGAAATAGGAAGGTGGATGTAGATACTAACTCTAAACCAGGCAGACCTTTTGAGAGGACCTTCAGAACAAAGGCAATGTCTAGAGAAATTGCCAGTGGGCGGCAATTAACTCTGGAGACATCTCAAAAAGGCAAGAAATGAAGCTCCTTTCTTGGAACTCAAGGGGCTTTAACAACCCTCAGAAGTAGTATGCTCTTAAGCAGTGCATTGTAACCAATAAGGTTGATATTATTTTAATTCAGGAAGTGAAAATGACCTATCAAAACTTTGCTTCTCTTGTGGATAGTTTGTGGCCTGGTGCTGCCTTCTATTATAGTGAGGCAAAAGGCGCTTCGGGTGGTGTGGCCACTCTCTGGAATAAAAGTAATTTGGATGGGACTGTTGTTTCCTTTTCTCACATCTTTCTTGCCATAAGGTTTACTTTGAATAACTTTTCCTAGTACCTTTTCAACATAGATACTCCCAATACTAGAAATGGTCGGGCTCTGGTCTGAGAGGAAATCTCTATCTTCATGGTTGATAATAAGGAGGCCACATTCATGCTCACCAATGACTTCAACACCCCTCTTTATCCCTCGAAGAAGTTGGGTGGTCTAACTGATTACAGTGATAGCATGCTTGACTTTGTTGACTTCATTAGGAAAAATGACCTATTAGACCTAGATGTTCAAGGGAATCCCTTCACCTAGTCTAACAACAAAAAAGGCTCTAATCTTATTCAAGTCAGGCTGGATAGATTTCTGGTCTCAACTAAGTGGGACCATGGTAAAAAAACCTCTCTCACGAACCTCCCTCACACTATTTTTGACCATTCCCCGATCCTCCTTTCTTGGGTTGATAGGCCGGTCTTGGGCATCATACCTTTTTGGTATGAGATTATGTGGCACTCTCACTCGGAGTTTAAACATTGCATCCAAAATTGGTGGAACAACCATGTTCAAGGTTTTTCTATGTTTAGAGTTTCCAAAAAGTTGGAAATAATTAAGAGGGAGGCCAGAGCTTGGAATAGATCCTCTTTTGGAGATATCTTTAAGAGAAAGAAGGAGATTGAATCTAAACTGGACCAACTCCAGAGAGACTTTGTTTAGGGGGACACCTCTATGGATATCCACAAAGAAGAGGAATGATGGAGGCGAAAATGGAAAGACATTATGGGCCTCAAAGAGATCTATTGGAAGCAAAGATCCAAAATTCAGTGGCTAACTGAGGGGGACAGGAACACTTCCTTCTTTCATAGGTCAGCTTCAAAGCATAAGAGGAGAAACACTATCCATTCCTTACTCAATGACAAGAATGAAGAATTGGTGGGCACTAACAAGATTGGGCAATGGGCCTCACATTTATTCACTAATGCTTACACTACCGACATGATGAGAGAACCTACTAAATTATGTGATAAGCTGCTCAATCTTATCCCTCCAGTCCTGAATGATGTTGACAATGAGCTGCTAATGTGTCAAGTTACCAAAGAGGAAGTTAAAGAGGCGGGTTTTTCTATGGCTGCCTATAAGGCCCCAGGCCCTGATGGCTTCCCCCCGACCTTATTTCAGGTGTTTTGGGAGATTGTGAAGTATGATTTGATCAAAGCCACCAGGGATTTCATTCGTACGGGGAACCTTCTGAAGAAATTGAATAATACTTTCATTGTGTTGGTTCCCAAAGTTCCCGATCCAAAGCTTATAACTGATTTCCATCCTATCAATCTGTGTGATTTGGTTTGCAAGATCTTTTCTAAAGTTGTTGTTAACCATATCAAACCTCTTCTTGATAGATGTATTAGCCCCTCGCAAAGGGGTTTTGTTCCAAGTAAGTAGATCCTTGATGTGGTCATCACCACTCATGAAGTCATTCATTCCATGGAGAGAAGTCACAACCCAGGTATGGCTTTTAAACTTGACATCTCTAAGGCTTATGATAAAGTTAACCGGAATTTCCTATATGTTGTCCTATCCAAGTTGGGATTCTAGGAAAGATTCCTCAAAGTTATCAAGGTGGCTGTGGAAAGTGTTCACTACTCGGTGATGGTCAATGGCTCTCCTTGGGGTATTTTCAAGGCTCGGAAGGGCCTAAGGTAGGGAGACCCCCTATTACCTTACTTATTTATTATGGTGGCAGAAGTTTTGAGCAAGAACTTCTCCTAATTGATTAGGAATAGAAGAATCTCAAGTGTGAAAGCGACTTCTACCATTCCCCGGTGGTTATGGAACAATTTGTTGATGACACTTTCCTGTTTGGCTAGTCTTCGGTTGTTGAAGCTAAAGAATGGAAACATATGTTAGAGGATTACACCAAGGCCTCGGGACAACTTATTAACTATAATAAGAGCAAAATTTATTTTTTCAACATGGATAGGAATCTTCGAAGTAAGTTAATCCAAATTCTTGGATGTTGTTATGCTAACCTCCTCGATACCTACCTGGGTCTTCCCCTCACATTCAAGGAGGTCACTCCCCAGTTCTGGGATTCTATTCTAGAAATAATGCATAAGAAACTTGCTGGATGGACAAGCAAAACTCTAAGCATTTCTAGCAAACTCTAGCTTATGTCAGCTTCTCTTCAAGGTGTCCCTGTCTATTTTCTATCTTTATTTAAGATCTTTATTGCTATGGCTGAGAAACTTGAAAAAATACAAAGAAGCTTTTTGTGGACTGGTATGGAGGAAAAATATAGACTCAGTCTTGTCAACTGGGAGGTGGTTTGCAAACCCAAGTGTATGGGAGGCCTAGGGATTAGAAAAATTTCGGACCTGAATAAGGCCTTGCTGACTAAAATTGGTTGGAATCTTGCTATGGGCAGTGCTGACTGGTGTAAGATTATGTGGGTTAAGTACTTCAACCACACCCCCTTTTCTTCCTTTTATCCTCTCATGACCTCCCTTAAGGCTCTAAAATATGGAACAACATTGTCAAAAGCCAGAAACTGCTTAAGGAAGGCTTAAAATGGCAGGTGGGAAATGGTGAGAAGATTAGATTCTGGGAGGATAAATAGATTGGTGATAGACCTCTGACCTATTCTCGCTTCATCTTCCTCATGGGGAGTCTCAAGGACTCGCTTGGTCCTCTCATGGTGAATTATATATCCCCCCTTTGTCGCTGGAAGAGGCTTGCTAATGGCCTGGGGGATAACACTCATTTGAGTCATTTGGCAGGGGATCTTTAGTTGATTCTTGAGGAGGTTAGGATTCCCCTATCCCCCCATGCTGACAAGTTTTTCTGGGCAAAAAATTCCTCTGGGTCCTTTAATGTCAAGTCAGCCTACAATCTTCTCATCACTCCTACCAATGATTGCTACAGTTGGAGGAAATTTTGGAATTCGCAGCTTATTCCAAAAATTAACTTTTTCTAGTGGACAACTCTCCATGGGAAGATCCTAACCATTGATAACCTTAAGAGGAGAGGATTTCTGATGGCCAATTGGTGTATGTTATGTAATTGTGTTGAGGAAAGTATCAATCATCTCTTTATTCATTGTCCTTTCACCTCCATGGTCTGGTACAAGGTCTTACAAAAAATCAACATCGCTTGGACCTTCTCAGAAGACCTGCAACAATTTGTCATCAACTGGGAGTGCCCTTCATCTCACCCCTTGTTCAAATAGTTTTGGAAACTTATCCCTCCTCATATCTGCTGGAACATCTGGAAAGAAAGGAATAACCAGATATTCCGTGATACCAACAACACTGTGGACACTATGGTCAGTATAACGGAGAAGCTTCTTAGGGAGAATGCTCTGGTCTACAAATGGAAAAGCCTGCAATTCGCCCCTTTGGAGATGGATTGCAGTTGGGTTAGGAAATGGAAATTGCCTGACAACTTCCTCCACTATGACAATTCTAAAAGGTTGGAGAGATTCAACACTAGATGGTCAACCCCTTCCCCGTCATGGTTTAAACTTAACTTTGATGGCATCGCTCGCAATGGGGTTGCGGTGGTAGGTGGAATTATAAGAGACAATTTGGGTAACTTGGTTTTGGCCTATGTTGGCAATTTTGGTTTAGCCTCGAGTAACATGGCTAAAGCCTTAATGCTCTTTTGGGGTCTTAAATTGGCTCTCACTATTGACTCTAAAAGATTGGTCATTGAAGGAGATTCTAAGCTGATCATTGAGGCGACCAAAGGTGTTTCCGAGATTAGCTGGATGATTCGCAACATTCTCAAGGACATATGGTCTATGATTATTTGGCTGGATGAATTTCATATTCAACATATTTATAGAGAGGGCAATATGGTGGTGGACTCCCTGGTTGTGGCAAGCATTGAGATGAAGGGTATGAGGTGCTACAGACACTTGGCCTCTCTTTCTAACAGACAAAAATCCCTCATAGGGAGAGATCAAAACTGTCTTACCGACCAATGACTTGCTATGGTCTATTTTACAGGTGGATATATTGGTCTATTTGGGGGACCATGATGAAGGCGGGAAATTCAAATTTGAATTGGCTGGATTTTGCCACGGTGGCCAAGGGTGGTCCCCATACTCTGCACCGCATTGACCTGGCGATGACGTGCTTTCCCACCTGTACAAGTGATACCGACGATTTGCAGCTGCATCCTTTAATCATTAATATGGCAGGCCCTATTAAGTACAATAATTATTGCTTAAACTGGTGTTCGAGAATTTTCCAAGATGAAGCTTTACGCAAGATGGCGGAGGTGATAAGAGGTGTCCTTTCACATGCTTATCGGAGCTGGTGGGTACTTGCCTTGGGAAGCATGACTAATGTTAATTATTGCTGCTTTTATCACAATTCGTCTAAAATTTTGTTGGCCATTCTTGCTCTTCACACTGGTTTCTCTCTTTGCAAGTCCATAATCTGCTCGACGCTCCTTATCAACATCACTCTGGAAGAAATGAAAATGGGGGGGATTTAGTTTGGGTTGAGCTAGACATTATTGATGAGAGCATCCACAATGATCCTTGTGTGTGGATGTATATCAAAGAAGGGGGCATTGTTCCGTTCATGGAAGCTATACTGGGTTTGATGAAAGTCTTTCCATGCAGTTTGTTAATAGTTGGAATGACATGAGAGTAATAATGGGTGATATCTCTTTTTAAATTAGTGAAGATGTCATAGCCCAGGCTACGGGCCTGTCTACCGAGGGAAGGAAATGGAAGAAGACTAGCAGGGTCACCGACGAAACCAACATGAATAGATTCTTCAAAAAGGGTGAGGAGTCTGTTAAGCTGTGGGGGGGATTTAACAGAGATTGTCTTCCTTATTTGTGGGACCAGGTGTGTAAAATTTTCATGAAGTATTTTACCCTTGAAGGTAGATATGGGGTTTTTTATTACTACCACTTCTCGTCGCTTAACCATTTCCGTAACGATGATATTATTTCCTTTCCCTTCTTTTTACTACATGCTTTGGAGTCCACTGTTAAGGATGTTCATCATTATATGAGTCAAGATAGAAACTTCACTATCCTTCACTAGGGTTTAATGTTTCGCCTTTACAATTTCCACCAGGCCCTCTGTTCGCCCAAACCTATCTTTGTCTAGCCTACCTCCCCCTACCAAGGCCCCTCTGGAGACCCCGCTGGTGTTAAAAAGGGCAATAAGAAGATCTAAAAAAATCCCAATACCCTTGTCAATCCCCTGGCCACACCTCCCTCATTTCCCCTCTGAAAATTGGGGAAAAAAATATTTTGCTGCTAAAGTTGCCTCCAAAAAACCCAAAAATGACCCCAAAGTCCATTTAGTTGAGTCTGACTTAGAGGATGGTGAGAATCCTCATAGGTCCCATAGAATTGCTGCTAAACCCCGCATGAAACAACTTGTAGTTAGAAAAAACCACGTCAAAGATAATATGGAAGAACCGGAGAAGGAGGACAGTGATAAAATCGAGGATGGCATGGAGACCACAGATGTTTTAGAGTCTTCTAAGTTGGACACCAATGCCCTTGACTCTAGGAATTTGCAGGAAGATAGTAAGAACACCTCCCCTTTATCTGCTACTTCCCCTCCCCATGTTAAAGGTAAACAAATTTGTGACCTAAAAATGGGAGGAAGTTTGAGGGCATTCAAATTATTGTTGATGGAGGTGAAAAGGCAGAGGCTATCCAATGTGCGGGCTGTAAAGCCATTTCAGAGGATCTAAACAATGTTAAAAAGAAGTTGGATACTCTAGACAAGCATTTCAACAGAATTGCAAAATTTGACCTAAAGGTCATGCATTCCTTGGTCACTACTCTGTGTCATCTGCACCAGGAAAAAAAGAGAACCAGGGAGGTTTGGGAGGTGACACCACGAAGGACCTGTTCAAGTTCCTTGCGGATGATTGGACCGGACTGTTGTTTTCCCAACACATGGAGACTAGAAAAAATGATTAATGGGCACCTTTCCCCATTTTTTCTTATGGTTTTGTTGCTGGATCTGCTGGATCCTGGTTTTGTTTAATTTCCTCATCAGCCATGTGTGGCTTTTTAAGACTCATTTTATTTCCAGGTACAACCATAAAAACAATATGCTTATTACTAGGGTTAGTTGGTTTAGTGTTGGTTTCTTTGTGGATATCTTCATTTTCAGATTTTACATGGACAGGATTGCCATCAATCTCGTGATTTTCTATAATAGTAGGTGGAATATGTTTTTGATAGTTAAGATAGGGATTGGCTAATACTCTGCCGATTGGTTGTTGTTAATGTGCTGATAATGCTCTCTTTGAGACTTGCTTTGTACTCCGGGTCAGCCCATAGTTTTGGCTACTTTTTTATCAAAAAACATCAAAAGACTAATTAAAATGCATAAATCAACTTAGATTACATCAAATAATAGTTATGGGAGTTGATAATGAAAAAAAAATGAATAATCTGAATTTAAGAATGTTGAATGTTAAGGCTTGATGTATTTAGTTTTATAAATAATAACAATGAATAAATTTGATAATTTGTAAAATTAATTTATTTTTTAGAGAAAAAAGGATGATCTAAATGTGTTTATTGTATAGAATTTTATGTATGATATTTTTAATGCTTTGAATCTATGGCTTTGGATCACTTTCACATTGTGTAAATCTTTTTGTTGTTGTATAGATATGATTTTTCTAATGTTGATAATTAACTCACTTTGCCCTTCACTTCGAGCTACTCACAAAGAATTAGAGGTATTTAAAAATACCTTAACAAAGTTATTAGATTATAAGAGACAAGCTCTCCTAGAAACCTTATGGAAAAGACAATCATTATAGCTACTCTAAAGATTGATAAACAACAAGGACACACAAATTCCCTTAAGAATTATTATGAAGAAAATATCATTCCTTTTAGCAACTAATTGAAGTTTTCTTTTACTGAATGCTCCTTGTATGCTCCAAAAATTCAAACGATTATTGAACGATTCTAGAATGTCTAAATGTATGTTTATAAATATCAAGAAATACAAACATAAATTAGATTGATTCCAAATAATTGATAGGAAAGAGAAAAAGTTGATAATAAAATGTTTTTAAAATAATTCTTCTTCACACTAGCAATTAAGAATGGTATGTACAATGTTGAATCACAACTCATCAACAATATTAAAAGTGGAGAAATTAGATTTCCAAGCTAAAGAACTATTTAGTTAAGCCAAATATTTCAAATGTATTAACTTTAAATTATTAATTATTACACTGAAGGTGTCTCCTATATGAGATGGACAGACTATTGATTAAAATCAAGAGTTCAAAATTGACTAGAATGTTGCAAGACGGTAAAAAATAAATAGACCATCCGTTTGACGCTGAGTTCAAGGCTAATATTCCTCTCTCTGGATGCCGACGTAAGCTGTGAAGAAATCACAACGTAAGAAGTGAAAAAAGCATTTGGAAGAAAAAGTAAATGTGTAGAAATATTATTGCATGCAACTTGCGATAACCCCGATAGTACTATCGTCGGCGGACTCTGTCACCATTGGATCATTTCAACTGTTATTTTTTAACCTTTTTCCTTTACTCATTTTTTGGGCCTATACAATAATATTTGTCTATCCAACACCCAGCCTTACCATTTGATTGTGTTTTTTAAATAATTAAAAATTAAAATATAACGTGTTTCTTTTTTACAATTAATTATTAAACCTGATCAATCGTAAATTATGGCCCTTCAATAGTAAATGAATGGTGCCTGACACCAAACTTTTTTCCCGCCTCTTTCACTTGTTTCGAAAATGACAATGAAACAAAATCGGCTGCACGAAGGGATCACAACCATCGAGTAATTTCAAAAATAATAAGTTCCAAGTGGATGAAGAGAGGAAAATAAACAATCACCAAATTGTATTGGTTTTTATTTTTCATTTCATCTCACTTTAATCTTGGTTATCATATGAGCTTTTTCCTTCAAGCATTGGTTCTATATTTACTTTTTGAATTCTTTTCTTTTCAAATTTAGGAGTTTGGTTTTAATTTTTTTAAAATTTTATCTTTTAACTTTTATCAACATTTTATTTTTTAATTATTTTAAACAGAAGGAAGGATTCCCCAAATATGGATATATTCTTATATAAAACTGTTTATAGTATATTTATTATTACATATTATGTAAAATTTAATATATGTATTTAATTAAAAAATATATAATTTATATTTTTATACATAATATTCTTTTGATTAAATATATACAAAATATTATATATAATTTAAATTAATTTATAAGACATCTAACAATTTAATTTAATTTTTTTTTTATAGAGATGAAATGAGAGGGATGGAAGGAAAGAGAGCGATCCACTTGTAATTTACAACTGTTAATATCTTAAAATATACAAGATGATAAAACTCATCGATACACGTACTTCACGGATTAATGATGTAAATCAATTAAAGCAATCCTAATTATTTTTTATTTTAGGGTTCTTGAGTTCATGTAGTGATTTTTGTAGCTTCATCAATGAATAGACTAAAGGTTTGACTATAGGCATTCGAAACTATCTACATATTTTCTCAAATATTTTTATTGACACCACCAAGTTCTCGCACTAATGTATTATAGTTGTTGAAGATTAGACTATCAATTTCCATTCAAATATGGTGCTTTAACTCAATGATTACATATTAGAGCAATAACCTTGCCACTAAAAAAAATCAAATTCAACCAAAGAATTTCTATATGTTATTAACTTAATAAGCTTATTATATAGTAAGTTTACTATTATCTATTACTAATTTTATTTATTTTAAATTATCATTTCTATTAACATTTATATTTTATATATCTTGACTTTACATTCTCCCTCCCTCTCTCTCTCTCTCTCTCTCTCTCTCTCTCTCTACTTTATATCTTTCTCTACCTCTATCTCCCTATATATCTCTCCCCTTATCTCCCCATATCTTTTCCTTGCCATCTCTATCTTTTATTTCACCCTCTTTCCATATCTCTTTGTCACTCCCTCTGCCTCTCCTTTTTATAGATTGAGCTCTCTCCCTTTCTACATATTGATCTCTCTCTCTCTCTCTCTCTCTCTCTCTCTCTCTCTCTCTCTCTCTCTCTCCATTCCTCTCTATATATCCCCCTCTATCTCTCCCCTTATCTCCCTTCCTTTGTGTCTCCTTATCCCCCTATCTATTTCTCTTATTTTGCCTCTCTCTCTCTTTCTCTTCCCACATATCTCCATTTCTCTCTCTCTCTCTCTCTCCTCACACATCTCCATGTCTCCATCTCTATTCGTTTGCCTCTCTATCTCTTTGCCTCCCCCCCCCTCTCTCTCTATATCTCTTTATCTCTTTATATCTTATCACTATATCTAACCATTTATATCTCTCTCTATCTCCTGCTTTACCTCTTCCTATATCTCTGTATCTCTTGCTCAAAATCTCTCTCTCTCTCTCTCTCAACTCTATATCCTTATACATTTCCATCTCTCACTCTTCCCCCTCCTCTCTCTTGCTATCCCTATCTTTCCCTCTCTCCGTACTGCAAACATGGCGTGAGCCTATTGGTAACGAAGCTCAATTATCTTCATGGTTTAGAGTTTTTATTTTAGTCATGTTTGCATCCATATAAGTGAATGCACAATTGATTTGAAGCTATCACTTCTCCATTGAGATTTGTGTTGCATAGATAACATCATTTGCTAAATGGCCTACCAATTCGCCGCACTTACTACAAAATTGTATGTAAAAACCAGACCAAAATATTTTCTAACTGACCTTTCACACCGATTCGATGTACCCATTACAGACTAGGTGCAATTGGCATATCTTTATATGAAATGTAAACCCTATTATTTAAAATCAATGGCCAAAAATTTAGGAGCTTGCAAGACGATTCAAACCATTTGATTTTCGCTTTTCCCTGCCTTTGCGTACATAGTCTCCATCCACTACTCTTGACAAATGTCAGGCAGTCAAATCGCAAAGAACATAACGTCATGACTTGTCGGGGTGAGGGCTCCAGTATTCATTCTTGGTTTTGGTTAGGGATGACGGATGCATCGACTTAAGGCACCATCCGAAGGGACGTTAGATCGACTGTGCGTGCCTACCGGGAACGAATTAGAAACTGCGACTGAAAACCCTTATTCCTCTCATTGAATTGCGGGTGTTGGCCTGGTATGCATGCAGATCACCCTCTGGATCAAGAGACATCGCCCTACGATGCCCGTTGATTGCCACCTCTCTACGGAATGGTCAAATCAAATACAAGAGATTGCTGACACAATGCAAATTCATATTCTTCAATGTGAGACATTCGCAATGACAATAGGAAGCTATTCAAAATGTTTGCTTTGACAGGTTTACCCGTTCATTTTACACGACCCCATCAATCACCGAGTTTTTCCTCGATCCGGACAATGTTCTCGTGGAGGTTATTGGTGATGCTAAATGAAACTCAAACAATCTGAAAAATAGGCTTGCACTACAATAATGTGCACTGTATCAGATGTTCAGTAATGATGAAGGGAAATCCATCAAAGCATAACCAATGTTACCCCGAGTTTCTGGGACGGGGACGGCAGGAGACGGCGGGACGCGTTTTCGGGACGGCAAATTTTTTTGTCAAATTTGGGGACGGCGGGGGACGGCAATTAAAATATAGGAAAAATTTAAAATATATAGGAAAATTTCAAAATTCTAAATGTTCATATGAAAACATGGATAAAGCATGCATTCATACATTATATTCATATGAAAACAATAAAACATGGAAATAGCATGTGTATGATACTATGAAAAGTTGAAGACATTTTAGAATGTAAATTTTGAACATACAACATTGTTAATACTCAATAGACAATATGCAATTATGCATTCATAAATCAGAATTTCAATTCATTCACATTGTCAATATGCATATCATAATAGATATTAAAGAAATAACATACAAAATGTCAAAACAAAGAGGTTAAATTTTCCCTACTTCTATCGACGCGGTTTCCCCCCATATTTTTCAACGGGGGTTTGGGGGCAACGCCCCCAAGGTGGGGTCAAGGGGCAGCGCCCCTTGCGCGCTCCCTGTCGCGATACAGGGTGGGGTCGAGGGGCAGCGCCTCGCGAGGCCAAAAAAACTTATTCTTTCATAAAGGTGTTGGATGTTATTTTTCTATTAACTCGTCGAGTTTGGCGATTTTTGGGCAATTTTCTAATCTCTGTGTCAAAATGCCCAAAGGCTACACTGCTGCCATATAGTTTCATTGTCAAAATTATGAATTAAATTAATGTTATCTTTTAATTTTTTTATTTTTAATAACAATTTGAATTAATAAGGGGCCTATATTAGAAAATTTAAAAAAAAAATTGAAAATATAACTTTTTTTATTTTTTTAATATTTTTTAATGGCCTTAGATAAGGTGGACGTCTGGCCGTCCCCGGGATGGATTGGGGACGTCCCAGTCGTCCCTAGCCGTCCTTGGGACGTACGGACGTCCCCCAAGGCTAGGGTAGGTGTCCCCCTGTTTCGGGGATGTCCCCTAAAACTATAGGGCAATTTGGGGACGGGGGGAAACGTCCCCTGGCCGTCCCCAAGTCCCCGAAATGTCCCCGAGACGGGGACGGGGGTTTTTAGGTCAAGGACGCGTCCCCGGGTAACTCTGAGCATAACAGATGGAAATTTTTTGTCAGATGTTGTAGTTACAAGTGTCCTGCTAGACATACATGCAAAATGTGGAAGCATAGACAAGGCACGTGAACTGTTTCAAAAAATGCCTCAAAGTTCAAAATGGGTGTTCTGAAAAGTCCTTAGAAACTTTTAAGCCAATGCAGCCAGCAGCCAACTCCTCAACCTCCCTGCCTGTGTGTGAATGGAGAGTTGGATGAGGGCCGAAGGCATGAACATCCATCAAAATCATATTTGGAAGTGGATTTTTATCAGACAATTGACAGTTCCACTTCCAATCACCAAAGCCTTCACAAAAACTTCTGCACAAAATTCAATAAGGAATTTATGCATGAATTCTTCTTGAATGATTTTAAATCGTAATCAATTTTTTTTAGTTTATAATGTGTACATGAGACTTGACTGTCGTTGTAGTTTCCTTTTCCATTCACTAAAGTGGCTAAAACCTCCTAACATGTAAGGTGCGGTTTCATTTCAGAGAGCTTGAAGTGCTTGTACATAGTCCCATACTATACAATACATTTGACAAGAAAATTGATTATCTTTAGGTAGTTCTTAAATGTATCTGTGCAAATCCATATATCAAATGTGTATATGTATGTGTATGTGTGTATTGTCATATATATAATTGTATTATCAAGATATGGAAAGGCTGGGTGCCTAATTTTACAAATGTACTTTAATTTAAAATGACTAAACGTTAGATATTTATATTCATTAGGGAACACACTACATAAAGGCATAGGTGAATTACAATCCCCATCGCAGACAAGAGATGTGTTGGAAAAATATGAGAAGGAGATAGATATATAGAGTAGAATAGATGAATCAAATAAGAGAGAGAGGTAGAGATATTAAAGATATAGAGTATGTTAGGAATCCCACAGATACTGAGAGGGGGGGTGAATCAATATTTGACCGGTATATAGAATTTCTTAACTTAAAACATACAGAACGTAATATAACAGTGTACCGGTATGCAAGAAATAATGCAATAAACAGAATCAAGAACATCCACATGAAAAGCACACCATAACACAAGATTTTAATGAGGAAACTCGGTGTGGGAAAAACCTCGATGGGATTTGTGACCCACAATATTCACTCATTGGCCAATAAGAGAATATTACTTACAATAGGGGCCTGCACATGTAGGAAGGCCAACTGCCTAGAGCTCACTGCTCAATGGGAAGTCTCACTGACTTACAATAAGGATTATACAAATCCAATATCTTGTACTGCTTTACAATAGCATCTTCAATGCCAGATTCAGTACCGGTTCTTGCTCTGTTCTTTACATATACCCCTTAACCTATATTTCGCACAATAGGTCTGCCTAATATTTTCCTTTATACTTACATCTCCTATATCAAATGTCTACAATGATCTCTTTTATATATAAGAGTCATTTTTCAAATTGCCAAGTCAGCTTACAAAGTTTTACAATAATAACCAAAATATAATATAACAAAAATCTTGTCGGCCTTTGTGCCGGTATACTTCATTTCTTCTGTGCCGGTGCCGGTGTCTTAAGTGCCAGTGTAGAGTGTGATCTGCTGATGCCGGTATAATGCCTTTGCTGGTGTCATAGGATTGCAGGGTTGCCATCAATGACAAAACCTTCAATCACATACAATGTCTCATTGGAGTGTGCATATGCCAACAATCTCCCCCTTTGGTATTGATGGCAACACTCATGAGAAATTTCAAAAATGTATCCAAAAATGTGAAGTCCAAAAATGTTACCAAAAAAAATGTGTGTGCTCCCCCTGAGCATATGATTCCTGTGATTTGAATTTTCTCATCCTACTACTCCCCCTTTGGCATCAATGACAAAGGTTGTCAAGATGTCAGTAGAGTTTGTAGTTTCAACCTTGTAACTGGGTGGTTACAATTTGAAAAAGATCTCCCAAAATCAAGTTTATACTATCCATAAACTTCTTGCTATCCTTTATTGTTGTCTCTGTTCTCTTCACTGTACCGGTGAGATGCTGCAAATGCTCTGCCGATGTTTTCCTTCCCTGTATTAGTGCCTCAGATACTTTCTTCCGTAGAGATGCTAGATAGTCCAATCGTGGACTTAGTTTTGATCTCAAATGCTTTGCCTTATTTACTATTCTTCCTTTCTCTCTTTCCAATTTAAGTAGTTCTTCCTCAAAATTTGTTATCTTCTCCTCAAAAACTGATAGTGTATCAAGCGAGTTGACAAAACTATCTGCAAGTTTATTGATCTCATCCTGTACCTTGCTTATCTTCTTGTCTATATCTACAGTCAAAAAGTTTGTTTTACAGGTATCTTTGTACAGATTTTTGTACTCTTTCAATAAATTACACAATTCCGGTAGAAGTGTGTCAAAATCTCTGTTACACTTCTTTATTTGCTCATCAAAGAATTTTTGTTTTTCAACTTCTACTTTGTCCTTTAATGACTCTTCTTTTATTTTCTCAATGTTTTCTGAGATATATTTACACAGTGTATCAAGTTGTCCTAAAGAATCTTTATTGTCTATATTACAGTTGGGAGCAATTACCTTCAAAATTGGTATGGTATCATCAATTGCTTTGTAAGCTTGTGAGATGCAGTCGGTTATCTTCTTGATTGAATCTAATAGTGCCTCAGTCACATTAGTTGATTTGAAGCTTGATGATGAATCAATAATCTGAGTATCGGTGGAAGTAACCAAGCTTGTATTGACCTCTGGTAGGTTTGTTTGTGTCTGCATTTCTTTAAGCAATGGTTTTTCTACTTCACTAGCTGCTGGTGGCTCTGTTTCCTTATGTTCCTGTTCCTGTTCCTGTTGCTGTTGTTGTTCTGGAGCCTTTTGCTTTGTTTGTTTCTCTGTATGTTGCATTGTCTCAGTCTGTGTCTGAGTCTTTACCTTTTGTTCTTTATCTTCTACCGGTTTCTCCTGTGAGTTATCAGTTTCCTCAGCTATCGGAGGCTCATTAGCCATATCAGTCTTATCTGTTGTATCTTTGTCTACCACTATGTTGATCTTTTGAGTATCAACATCTACAGTATATAAGACTTCAGGATTAGGATTATTATCCTCTACATCCATACTCTCAGCTGCAAGTTGATCTTCTGTAGCTGTTGTTTTTATCGGTGGAGTAATCAAATGAGGTGGGGGTAAGTTGTCTCTAACCTTGATACTAGGTGGTCCACCAACTTTTCCTTTCCCCTTGTCTTTATCTTTCTGATAAACTTTTATGGGTTCGGGGTTCCTATACTCTTCTTGTTTTTCTTTCTCAACTAGGAATATATCCCATCCATTTGCAGTCTCCTCAGTCACCTCATTAACTCTTCTGACCATTAAAGCAATGCGTCGGTGTGCAGTAGAAAATACTGACCGGTTGGCTTGAGCAATTAGGTCATCAATTTCCTTGGGTGAGTTTACCAGATATACAACAAGTAGCTTTTCAATCTTTATTTTCTTGTCCAGTTCTACTACTGCTTGTCTTCTTGCTTCCAGTCTATTAAATAGTTCATTTGTAATTTCATTGACTACTTCCATCAAAAACTTCTTATACATATCCATGTGTAATATAACACTATTTTCAACTTGCTCTTTTTCATCAGCTATTAAGGTGTCATATATTTTCTCTATGTTCTTCAATTTACCTTCCTCTGTGATTTCATTCAACAGTATATCAAGAGGGGCCAAGTCTTTGTTTGTCCTCTTCTTCTTCTTGGGTTTCAATTTCTTCTTTGGTGTGGCCTTCCTTACCGAAGATCTCACTGCTTGTTTTTTTTGCCTTGTCCTCCTGGGTGAGGGTGTGGTTGCCAGTGAGGGATCTCTTTTCCTTACAACTCTTTTGAAATTTGCAGGCATGTCACTTCCTGAAGAAGTACCTACTGGTGATAGGTGAGTTTCAGGTTGTGGAGCTGCTAACTCATCCTTTGTTATACCGATTTTCTTCAATACATCTTCTTTGATGGCTTTTGCTTGTCTGGAACCTTTCCTTACAACTGCCTCAACCTTTTTCACTCTTTTCTTTGATTGTATTTGGCTTTCTATAGTCTCAGTACTACCAAATACTTCTTCCTTAGGTTCACTAGGGGCTTCTAGAAGTGCTTTAGCATATGTTTCAATTATATGATCATCTGTTTCATAGCCCATCTCGATTACCCAAACTGTCCTAGGGATGACTGCTTCCATCTAGATTTCATCTTTCTTGATGACAAAGCATATTTCATCTTTGTATTTGTCGACAATCTTTTGTAATAACCTGATTCTTTTCTTCATTTTGGCCTTTAATGCTTGAAAGAAGTCATGAATATTGTTTTCCTTGTTTTCACCCATGTTATTGAATAGTTCTGTTAACTGTTTGCCTACTGGTATATCATATCCAAGTTCTTTGTAGCCTATACCGGGAACCTGTTTTGTTATGTGTAGCATCAGACATACTAACAGATTTCCAAACCTGAAAGTTCCTTTCTTGTCCTTCTTAATCTTTCCAAGGTTAATTCATCTTTTAACCACTCACATACATCAATTTTTGCATTATCTATGACCATGTCATAAGCACTCTTAATGCATAAACTTGAAACTGAATTGAGTCTATTTGCATGAGTAGCTTTATATCCTAATATCATGCTGATGAATCTCACATTGATATCTGTTACATCATTAACTCTTAAGGACCTCTTGTCGGATGTTGCACCAGTTAGGTTTGTAACTAGGTCATTTGATACTTTCTTGGTTTTATCTGGTCTTTTACCGGTGGTTGGTAACCCTGTGACAGCTTTCACAACTTCCTTAGTGATTTTGTGGACTGCATCCAACCAGAAAAACTCACCATGTACCCTGCTTAAGACTATCCTAATCACATCCTTGGGAAATTCAGGAATGCTAAGGATCTCTGTAAATCCTAGGTTCTCAATGATTTTGTGTTCATCTTTTACATTGCTAGTTTTATCACATATCATAGTTTTAAACATGGTTTTAATTTCTTCATCTCCTAGTTCCTCAATGTTGCAGTGGATGTACATTCTGGGTTCTTCAGCATAAACAACTCCCTTAGGAATTTGAGAAAAAGCACCTAAGGTATCATCTTTCTTTGCTACCTCGGGAACTAACTGAAATATGTGCCTAGGTCTTTTTATTACTTCAATAATAGTAGGGTTTGCTATATATTCAATTGCAGAGGTGGATGCCATGATTAAATACCTCTTATTGCCTTTAGGATGGATGATTTCTTGGAGTGTTCTTGCTTCTTGCTCGAAATGCCTTAGCTCGGAATATTCGCGCTCTTCATAAATTTGAAATCTCGGTGAAATGAAATGGAGCCAAAACCTTAATTTTATAGTGTCTTTTCGCCATCTACCACATTAATCGCATGCCGGTTAAGTATTCACTTAACATTGTTTGCTGGTAATAGGTAATTTCCAACTTCTTATCTCTAACCGAGGGAATAATAGCATATGTGTCATTAGATTGCCAAACCCTCAAATAAACTTTCTTCAATTAGATGAAGAACTTCCTGCCAGTGGAGAACTACTCTGTCCTGCTGGTGAGGCATCACTCTGTCCTGCCAGTGGAGTATTGACTGGTTCTACCGGTGGAGGAGTACTTCCAATATTTAGATCAGCTTTTCTAATCCATTGTTTTGAGAATTCTTGCTTAACCTCTTCAACTTTTTCTTTACCTTTCAAGCTAGAACTTTTGTTTTCTACCAGTGTTCCTTTACTTCTATAGAATTTAGCAATATGCCCAATCTTGTTACATGCATAACAAGTTACATTATTCTTCTAAATAGCTTTCCCATAACCTATGCTAGTTTGTGTTCTGCATTGATTAGATAAATGTCCAAATCTTCCACAAACATAACATCTCACATTCATTCTACAGTTTTTCAGAGTTGTGACCAACTTTGTTGCATTTAGAACATTGACCGGTGGGTGTGTTGATATTCTGATAATTTCTAGATCTACATTCATTTGCTCTATGACCATACTTATTACAGTTAAAGCATTTTCCATTGAATTTATAAGCATTAGGTTGTCTTACCGGTTTGCTATGATCCTGAGTATTTGCAGTACCAGAGCTTTCACCAACTTCAAATCCAATTCCAGAAGTGTCACCTTTAGGTTTTCGATTCTTCAGCAAGGTGCCAAGTTCCTCTGAACTTTTCTTGAATTTTTCTTTATGTTGATTTGTAGTTTCTAGTTCTCTTTCTAAGATTTCTTTTTGTCTCATCAGTTCATTTGAGTCATTCCGAGTATGCATCAAATCTGTCTTCAACATGTCATTTTCATAGCTAAGTCTTGTGTTCTCATTTGCTGCATCACTTAGTCTTCTGGTCAATTCTTCTTCATTCTTCTTCCTATCCTCAATCTCTTTGCAAAATCTCATAGTCATATCCTGCATTTCATTCTTTGTTGTCATGATCTCTTGTTTCAACTTGCTTATCATATCATTAAGTGATTCCTTTTCATCATTCTCATTTGCAATTTTTCACAAAGTTCTCTTCTCTTATTTCTTGCAATAGTAAAATTTTCTTGAAGTGCCTGAATGATATCCTGAGCTGCCCTTAAATCATCTTCTAGTTTGATATTTTTCAATTTTTCTACATCATAGTCTGTAAGAGCTCCTTCTAGTTGCTTCATCAGATTTTCCATCTTTACCGGTGTCAAGATCTTCCTCAAGCTGTTAGGCTTCTGAAAAATAGAGGACCAAGCTCTGATACCAATTGTTAGGAATCCCACAGAAATTGAGAGGGGGGGTGAATCAGTATTTGACCAGTATATAGAATTTCTTAACTTAAAACATGCAAAACTTAATATAACAATGTACCGGTATGCAAGAAATAATGCAATAAATAGAATCAAGAACATCCACATGAAAAGCACACCATAACACAAGATTTTAACAAGGAAACCCGATGTGGGAAAAACCTCGATGGGATTTGTGACCCACAATATTCACTCATTGAGCAATAAGAGAATATTACTTACAATAGGGGCCTGCACATGCAGGAAGGCCAACTGCCTAGAGCTCACTGCTCAATGGGAAGTCTCACTGACTTACAATAAGGATTATACAAATCCAATATCTTGTACTGCTTTACAATAGCATCTTCAATGCCAGATTCAGTACTGGTTCCTGCTCTGTTCTTTACATATACCCCTTAACCTATATTTCACACAATAGGTCTACCTAATATTTTCCTTTATGCTTACATCTCCTATATCAAATGTCTACAATGATCTCTTTTATATATAAGAGTCATTTTACAAATTGTCAAGTCGGCTTACAAAGTTTTACAATAATAACCAAAATATAATATAACAAAAATCCTGTCGGCCTCTATGCCGATATACTTCATTTATTCTGTGCCGGTGCCAGTGTCTTGAGTGCCAGTGTAGAGTGTGATCTGCTGATGCCGGTATAATGCCTTTGCTGGTGTCATAGGATTACAGGGTTGCCATCAATGGCAAAACCTTCAATCACATACAATGTCTCATTGGGGTGTGCATATGCCAACAAAGTAAGGGGAGATAGAGAGGGAAATAGAGATAAAGATGTGGAGTAGGAGAGGTGGAGGGAGAGATGAAATTAATGAGAGAGATTGATATAGATAGCAAGAGATATAGAGAGATAAAGAGAGGTAGATATAGCTAGAGAGACATGAATATAAAGAGATAGTAGTGACCGAGGGATATATATATATATATATATATATATATATATATATATACGTATGTATATGTATATATGTATATATGTATATACATATACATACATATGCATACATATATATATGTATGCATATATCTATGTATGTATGTATGTATATATCTATGTATGTATGTCTATATATATATATATATATATATATATATATAGAGAGAGAGAGAGAGAGAGAGAGAGAGAGAGAGAGAGAGAGAGAGAGAGAGAGAGTATATATATTTAAATATTTATTATTTTTAATTTTATATATAATAAAATATTATAATTATATTTATTATATTATTCTATGTATGATGATTTGTTAAATGTATTTTTTTTTTTTGATTGGTAATTCTGGATATATTAATTTTCAAGAAAATAGGTACAGTCTACAAGGGCCAAACTTATATCAACATCAACCCAAATTCAGTTCAAACCTACTATGCAGAGTTCCAACAAAAACATAAAAAGAAGTAACACAGTACTGTGCATTCATGCACGAAATATTACAGTAATCCATAAAAGTTTTTGTTTTTTAAAAACCAACAAAGGCAAAAAGCAAAAAACATAGATTTTTGCACTGTGACCGCTCAATCCAAGTTGCTTTGGTTCGGCATCTTCCTCTCCTCATCATTGATATCTGCCAATGCTTTCCCTTTGGCCGCTTTAGACTTCATCTTCGGAATACACTCCAAGTTCCCAATGTCTGGGTCACCTTCCAGGCTAGCTAGGAACTGTATTGCTCTCCCCTCCTCGAATCGGTCCCGGAGCTCTCTTCCCACCTCCATGCACGCCACCACCTTAAGTGCCTTAAGGACCTCATCTGTTTGTATGAATTTGACATAGAGCTTCATGGCTTCCCAGCCAATGTGAGCTCGTTCCCTGCATTGCTCCTTTAAATGACTCTCTGGTCCCCTGACAAACGGTAGTATCTCCTCCTTTTCTTCACCTTCCCGGATGCGAATTCTTGTCTGGGGGATCACCCATTCCAGGATGGAATCAAGATTAATTAAGTAATCCCCATCAACAAGCTTTTTCATTGTTAGGTTGACTTTCTCCACTTCGAGCTCGAATTCACACGCCTAGGCCATTATCAAAGAGTAGACCTCCGTATTTGTTTTGTACCGGAAATGGATATGCACCAATTCCTCCCCCAACATTAATCGAGCAACACTCCACAACTTATCTTCCTTGTATTTGAAAAGACCTTGCAGACACTTGTCCGAAACCGTTCCCAGGAAAGGGACCAATTTCTTCTCTGTTCGGAGCATGAAATTAGCCTCCATTGAACCTGCTCACAACTTGTTAAACCAGAAAAACTAAACTGCAAAGACACAAACAACCTTCATTAATCCGGTTTTTGGCGAATACATTGCACAAATTTCAAATTATTTATAAATCTGCCGTCATTTGTGGCTAGGTATAAATGCATGATCTGTGAAATAAATGGAAAGAGATTTCACTACAGATTTCCTGCCCACCACCATTGTCTCGAACCAAGACTCTGTGCTTTTGAACTGCCACATTAATTATTATGCCAGTGATAGTGATTACTTTTCCTTGCGAGCCATCTAGCATGCTTACTGGTTTGTAGCTTCACGAATTGCATTAATACCACTTCCATACACTACCATTACCCTTCCACCACTTGGCCACTTGGCATGTCATATCACATCCAACATTTGAGAGGAGGTCCGCCACTGCGTTAGCACTTCTCCTGACATGGGAAACACGAAAAGCTTCAAAAGAGGTGAGTTTTTTGCGTATTATCTCCACCCAATGAGATACTTTCCATGAAGGGGTGTTACCTTTCTCTATTGTGTTGATAACCACTTGGGAATCCCCTTCCAAATGTAATTTTGACACTTTCATGTTTATGGCCAATTCTGTAGCCATTAGTGCCGCTTGTGCTTCCGCTTCGTTATTTGTCCCATTCTGTAGTCGTCGAGCCCCCTTGAGTAGGATAGCCCCTTTATCATCTCTTGCAACTACTCCCACTCTTGAGATACCCGGATTCCCCCTAGAGGCCCCATAAAAATTAATTTTAATCCACTCCTTTGTTGGCGGTTTCCATTTAACCTCGTCTTTTGTTGGTTTTGAAAGGGGACTAACCCTCCAGGACCCATTAACGGGTTGGCAAATCTAATTTTAAAATCAATTGAAATTATATCTTTAGTTTATACAAAATTTATATTGTAATTATATTTATTATTATATGTTACATATACATTTGTTTATATAATATAAATATAAATATATTTTAGAATAAGATAATTAAATTTGTTATTATCTAACTACATGTGTTACCCATAAGTTCAAAAGTAAGAAAGTGGTATGTATCCCCTCAAACCCATTTGGTAGGAGATGAATTTCATTTTGGTAATATTTTGACTTGTAATATGATGTGTATCCATTTCACATTCATTTATAGTTTGAGAGAGAGAGAAACTCCCCTCCCTCTCTCTATCTATCTATTTTATCTCCTTTCTTCCCCCATCTCTCTCTCCCCCCTCTATCTTTCCCACTATCTCTCTCTATTATCCTTATCTCCCCTCTCTTCTTATTACTTTGTCTTTCTAGATCTCCACTTCTCTATCCTGTCTCTATTTCTCTCCCCCTCTCTTTCCTTTCATCTTTATATATTTATATCTCTCTCCCTCTTTATTGTATCTCCACATCTCTCTCTCACTCTCACACACAAACTCCTTATTTCTCCATTCCTATCTTTATCTTTATCTCGCTACCTGTCTCTCCCCTCTCTTCTCATCCCTCTCTATCTCCCTATATCACCTTCTCTCTCTCTCTCTCTCTCTCTCTCTCTCTCTCTCTCTCTCTCTCTCTCTCTCTCTCTCTCTCTCTCCCCCTTCATATCTATCTCACTCTCTCTTATTCCTTCCATCTCTCCCTCTCTCTCTCTCTCTCTATATATATATATATATATATATATATATCCCTCACACTTCTCTATATCTATTTCTATCCATATCTTTCAAGATACCATTGTATCCCCATCTCTTTGTCTCTCTCCCTCTATCTATATCTTTCTCTTTATGTATCTTTCTCCCTCTAGTCCTATCTCTATCCCTCCCTTTATCTCCCCCATCTATCCATCCCTATCACTCCCTCCCTCAATCCCTATCCACCCTGCCTATCTATCTACATCTCCCCCTCTTTTTATCTCCCTCCCTTTATCTATCACTCTCCACCTCTACTTATCTATTTGTACTCTTCCCCACTCTCCATCTCTACTTATCTTTTGTACTCTTTCTCTCTCTCTCTCTCTCTCTCTCTCTCTCTCTCTCTCACTATGCCTATCTCAATCACTCCTTTCTATCCTTATCTCTCCCTCTCTATAGATCTCCATCTCTATCATATCTATGTTACTCCCTCTTTCTATATCTCTTTATTTCTCCATTCTCTATCTATCTATCTCTCTAAATATTGTCTGCACACTTCTTGTTACTCCTCATCATCTCTATCTCAATATCTTTCACACTTTGACACACACTCCTTGTTTCTCCCTCTCCCTCTCCCTCTCTATCTCTATCTCTCCTCCCTCTCTCTTCTTCTCTCTATTACCTCCTTTATCTCTCTCTTGATCCCTTTAGCTCTATCTTCCCATCTCTTCCTCTCCCTCTCTATCTATATCTCATTATGTCTATCATTCTTTTTTAATTCATGTTTGGATCCATATAAATAGATGCATAGTTTAGTTTAAGCTATCAATTCTTGATTGAGACCTTGGTTGCACAAACAACATCACTTTTTAAATGACCTAATAATTGAACTTACACACTAAACAAATGAATGCAAAATACACCAAACTTTTCCTTAATTTTCCTTTCACACCTTTTCGGCGTACCCATTGCACACCAAAGTGTGATTGCTATTATATATCTATTTGGTTTTTTATTATTTAATATTATTTAATTTTTTAATTATTTAAAAATTCTAATATAAACTGATTTGCATGCAAAAAGAATAAGATAGAATAGAAAGTTACTTTTAAATCTAGATTTTAATCTCTAACTTATTCTAAAATTAGAATTAGTCATTGTTAATTTATTTATATTTGATAGTAAATATTTTATGAATTTTAAAAATTATAATTGTAGACACCCAAAATTGTCCAGTCTAAATAAATAAATACTATTTATTTAATTATCTAAGCTTAATTCTTCTATTAATTAAATAAATCTTTATTTATTTAATTAATTCATTTATCCTCTTCTAGCCTTATTTTTCATTTAAATAAATACATTTATTTATTTAAATTATCCTTTTCTTAAATTAAATAAATATTTTATTTATTTAATTGATCCCACTTCTTCTATTAATTAAATAAATCTTTATTTATTTAATTAAGTCATTAACCTTTTCTACCCATGACACATGTCATTCATCTCTTAATTCCTACACTACCTACCCCTTTCATTATTTTATTATTTCTTTTACCTACCCTCTAATCATAGCCGACCTCCTTTTACACCTCTCAATCTTATCCCTCCATTTCATATAGTGTCTTCTATATAAGGAGATGCTTCCTTCATTATCAAACCCTAATCAATCACCCTAATCAATCATGCTAACTACTTGATCAATTGACTACTTGGCATATGTGATCCTACTTGCAACCACATTTCCGTTCTTTGTTGAGCTCTTGTGCACACATAAAATCTGAGAGCAAATATATCAAGCAAGATCAATGGAGATAGGAAGAATGGAGATCCAAACCCTATTGGACATGTGATGGTATAACTTTGTGATTTCATTTGATTTGCATTGTCTTAGGTAATCTTCATATGATATGGTGGATCTTTGTTGTTGTTAGGCTAGGGTTTTGTGGTTGAATTCATTTAGCCTTTCAATATCATTATTATTGTTATCCATTTTCACCATATACATTTTGGCACGCTCGGTCGGACTCTTGTCCCTTTTTGCATTTAACATCCTTGTTGCAGATTTTGTGTTTTGAAGTTGCAGATCTGACATTTTCGACAGCATTGTGATATTTTCGTGTCTGCGTACTTTCGGATCGTGTTTTTGATTTTTAGGCGCATCTGCGACATCCAGAATCACGTTTATGTTATTGACAGTATTTTATTTTGCAAATTTCAGAAACCATGTTTGTGTTCCTCAATCGCGTCTGCGGTGTTTTTAGATGCATTTGTGTCCAGAAGTCGTGTCTGGGTTCTGGAGCCGCGTCTGTGTCTCACAGAACCACGTCTGAGTCAGGAAGTCGCATCTATGTCGAAGGTAACCGCTTCTGTGTGCATCGGTTTCAACTTTTTTGGGGGTTTATTGACTTGGTTTTGGGTTTTGCATTTAAGGTTGTCTTGAAAGCAAAATCGTTTTGTTGAAGGCCCCTATTTTCACAAAGTCTTTTAGATTTAAAATTTACCTTACTTGTGTGCTTGCAGGAAGGGGTGATTATTTGAAACAAATCCAAACTACTAACAACTCTTTGTTGCAGGTCCTTGGCAAGGGTTTTTGGATTTTTATTGTGTGCCTTGTTTTCATACACTAGTAAACACTTCAATTGGTGCACTAAAATTGAATCATTGTCTTTTGTGTCTTGAGCAATAGGCTCTTTTTGTTTAATCTTTAGAGGGTCTATCTTCCCGTGTGGTCATTAGGACTACTAGTGAGAAGAGAACGACCCAAGTGGTAGCAAAAGAAAAGCCATCTTCTTCCAAACCACTATAAATAACTGTATTCATGGTGAAAACTATGAATAACGTGTGCTGATTAGTTCATACTGACACTATGTCTCCCCATAAACCTGTCTGATCAAATTTATTTGATCATTTGTAGGGCGTAACCCCTACCAGCTGGGAGCCTTCTATATTTACAGAGCTAAAAGTGCCGTATGTATGGCCACACGAGCGGATGCCCTTACTAGCACCTTTTTGTTTTAGAAGCCCAAATCCTTCTAGTTGTTGAGGCAGGAGGTCGGACCTCTGGTAGTGGCCCACACACATACGGTTCTTAGTAGAGATACAAAGTTCACCACGAGGAGTTTTCGTGGGGACTGATGCTTGGCTGACTCGAGAAGTGAGTGCCGAGGGTGGAGCAAGTGAGGTCAAGCATCTAAGTATCCGCTCTAAATAGCGTAGCCTCGAGGGTAAAACCTCATGTGGGATCAACAACTATTGTCTTGGCCAGCCATAAGAATTGTGCTTGACTTATTTTAAACACTCAAAACATTCAAGACTAAATAGCAAAACATTGTGTCTTTTGTGTCTTCAAGTGTATGCAAAACATTTTTACATCAAACAACACAATTTTCTTGGAGCCATTTTGAGTCTAGACACTTGCAAACATTGGGTCTTCATCAACACTGTGTCCTCTTGTCATGAAAAACAATCAATCAGTCAGATTTGGTCACAACAAAATGACTTCATAGATTGGAAAAAATTGCACAAATTTTGAGAAACGCGTCTGTGTCGGACATAATAGCATTTGTGTTGTATAATCGCGTCTGTGAAGGGCAGAAACGCGTCTGTGTTCCCAGAATCAACAGTGCATTTTACAAAAATCTTAGAAACGTGTCTGTGTTAAATAGAACCACGTCTGTGTAAGGAAATCATGTCTGTGAAGTATACAGGCACGTCTGTGATCATAATTGAAAGAAAAAAAAAAAAACTGTTACAGTCCAGCAAACAAACACAGTCAGTTTCGGAATTCTTGAGCTTCCTAGGTCATTTCTCCAGGGTTTCATTTAGCATTCAACCTATCTTTGGGTCTCACATAGTCCATCATTGCTTCACACCTCACATTACATTCACATTTGTCTAAACTTGAGTCAAAAGGTCACTTGCTTGTTCTCATCATACTTTGTCAACACACTACATACAACAACATTTTGCTAAGTGGTCCCTCATCAAGGTCTCTCACCTTTGGGTCTCATTTGGTCTTACTTAGAGTCAAGGTCAACTTACCTCATCAAGAGAAGCTATCCTCTCTTTGGAAGTCACACCTACTCCACTACATACATACTTGGTCTTACACTTTGGACATTGCAAGCACACCTCAGATTCATTTACATTCCATCCAACTCTTATTCTTCCATACTCTTTCCATTTTCATCTAGTCTAACACATCTTGGTCAATACCTAGTTCATGGTTGAAACCCATCTTCAAAAATCTAGGAGAGAAACTAAAGAGGCTCAAGAGTCCACAAACATGAGTGTCTATGAGTATGACAATGATATCTTTTTAAATTCTGATCATACTACATTACTTGACATGGATGCCTATAGAAACATTCCAAATGTTGAGAACATGGACACTACAAAGAATAATGATACACACAATGATGATATGGACAACTTTTTAGTACATTCAGCAGATGTGGAAGAATCCATTATGGACCCCCGCTTCAATCAACTAATTGAGGAAATAATGAGGAGGGATAGACAATACTTCTTACAAATGATGGCACAAAGTGGAGCCAAGATACCTCATGATTTTGACATGTCTCAAATAATGGAAAATTGACCTTTGCAACAACCTCACTCCAACATGGATCAAAGGAGGCCTAACAATGGAGGCAATAGAAGACCACATCTTGTGCCTAAATCACCATCATCTTTGTTTCAAAAACCAGAGGTCCCATACACACATGGTCAAGCATATGATACTCACCTTTGCAGACCATTATGGAAGTCTTATGCAAAGAAATATACTCAATCACATATCAATGCTAAGGATCAACCACCAAAGCAATTGGATATTTAAAGGCATGCTCAAAATTTGGACACAAGGAAACCCCGTGTCAAATTTGGGGGCAACACATTAGAACATGACATGCCTGTAGAGTATGGTATACATGGACAAAATAGATATTTCGTTCCTCAACATGAATCTATACCAAGTGGTCCATATATGCAGCATCACTATAGACCTCCTCCATATGAACATGTGTATGATCAATATCATCCATATATGCAACATGCTCCTCCTCCAATTGGTGCCTCAAGAATAGGGTATGGTCCAAGAAGTTGATCTCCACCTAAGAATAATTTGGAGCAACAAATCAGGGACTTACAAAAGAAAATGGAGGACATAAATACACCAAAGCCAACATACACAATGAGAGACATATGTCCTTATCCATTTGACAAGAGCATTCCAATGCCTCCTTTTCCTACATACTTTGTGACACCTAAGTTTGATAAGTATAGAGGAAAAGGGGATCCTAAGGCACACATAAGACAGTTTTTCACAGCTTGCATTGAGGTAGCTTCAGAAGAGACATATTTGATGAGATTATTCCCACAAAGCCTAGGTGATCAAGCTATGGAATGGTTCTCCCAACTTCCACCTGGTATTAGGTCATGGGGTGACATAGAAGAGGCATTTATTCAACATTTCTCCTACAACATAGAGACAGACATATTAGTCACTACTTTGTGCAACACCAAGCAAAAAGATGGAGAGTCTTTTTCATAATTTTTACACAGATGGAGGAATCTAGCTAGCAGATGCTCTTGTGAAATTCCACAAAAACAAATGGTAGAGATGTTCACCCAAAATGTTAACAAAGAAATTGGCTATGATCTAAGGAAAGCTTGTTTGTCCACCTTCAAGGACGTCATTGAAAAAGGCTTAGCAACATAAAAGGTCCCAATTGAACAAGGAGTCATTAAGATATTCAAGGAAAACAAAGATGACTTTAAAGGAAAAGACAAGCCAAGATTTTGGAATAAAAACAAGAACACAGTCAATGATGGTGTTGTTGATGCCAATACAGTGCGACCCAAATTCATTTTTTCCAGATCAAATCAGGTGAATACTCAAACAACTTCTAAATCATGAAGGAAGTACACTCCATTAGGAGAACCACTTGAGTCAGTTTTCAAAAAGCTAGTGGCAAACAAGGTAATCACTATTCCAGATTTTCCTCCATATGAACCAAAGGTTAAACCAAATTGGTGGAATGATGATGAATATTGTGAATTTCATAAGAGCAAGGGTCATAAGACAGGAAATTGCCATCGACTGAAGAACATCATACAAGATCTCATTGATAGGGGTGACATTAAGATTGAAGGGCACTCATCCAATCAAGAACATGTGATGTTTAAGGAACCATTCCCAAAACATGACAAAGGAAAAGCTAAAGTCACAGATGACCAAACCAACTATACCAGAGCATCTTATAACTATGATTCAACCATCAATCACATCTCGATGGACAATTACATCTCTACCATTATCATCAAGGACAAAAACCCTGAGAATTCTACCCAGAGACCCAAGATTGTCTTATAAGGCGTTGGATCTTCTTCCGAACCTACCTTTGAATGTTATGTTACAACCCGTCGAGGTAAAATCACTTTGCAAGGTGCTCTAGCCAAGAACACTGCTTCCTCATCAACCAAACCTGAGTATGACCTTGTAGAACAATTAGGGAAGACACCCGCGCTCATCTCCATTCTTGAGCTCTTACACATATCCCCCGCACATAAAGCCATTCTTGACAAAACTTTGAGAGACACTGTCATTCCTACTGATCTAAACGTGGACCAGTTTCAAGCCATGGTGGGATACCTTTCCATTCCACACTCTCTTACATTTACAGAAGTCAATGACGCCTCCATAAGTCAACCACATAATGCACCACTACACATTGAAGCCTTCATACATAAACATCGAATAAAATGAGTGCTAATAGATGGAGGAGCAGGTCTAAACATTTGTACATTGAGCACTATTAAACAATTGGGATATTCAAATAAAGCTATGAATTCTACAAACAAAATTACCATCAAAGCATATGATGATGAAGAACGTTCATCCAAAGGCACAGTCACCTTGCCTCTCAAAGTTGGGCCAGTTACAAAAGATGTGGTTTGTCAAGTCCTAGACCTGGATCTCACATACAACATATTGCTAGGACGTCCATGGATTCATGAGATGAACGTAGTACCATCTACATATCATCGATGTATCAAGTTTCCACACAATGGAGTTGAAGTGACCATCAAAGTTGACCCAAATCCATTCATATATTACAACAATTTGCACCATAGATCAGAAATAACAATTCCATCCAATCAAGAGGCTATTCCTTCATCGGTATATGTGGATCCAGAATCCTTGAAAGCTTCTACATCAAAGCAAACAAAGCTAAAAGAAAAGTTCAAGATTAAAGACATGGGATGTGGTGAGTATATCTTTCATGTTGATCAATTCCCACTATCTCCTAAGACATTCAGTCAACAGGAATAGTCTACAAGCAACTTCCAATACCAAGGAATTGGGTGTGAACCACCTAGTGTTGTGGCTACTAAGTCTGAATGCAAATCTCCTCTAGTGGTGCAAGCAACTCTTGATATCAATAGTCCTAAGAGTAGTTCCAACAAAGAATCTATTGAGTGTATTGCCAAACCTCTTGAGAACTCATATAGCTTTACCATATCATCCACTCATTCCATTTCCAGACCTCTCCCAGACTTGGATCAACGAGAAATACAAAATCCCTTACTCATTGGGAATCACAAATCACGCTTTGAAAAGAAAAATCTAAAAGTCAAAAATAAAGAAAAGTCCTTTAGTCCAAATCAAAATCAAAAGCTACTGGATTCTACAAAAATCAAAGTCAAGGATTAAAATCCTATGAAGCAAAAAGAGAAAGAGTTGATCTCCCCTAATATCAAAATAACTGGGGGCAAAAGTTCTAAAATTTCAAGTCAAAAAGCATACTTATTGATCCTAAGTCTCCATCATGTTGTCTTACTTTCACTTCTTTTCACAATCATAAGCCTTCATAACTCATCCACTTGTTTTGTACATCCTTTCCCTTCTGGCAATACATCATGGACCTTTAATGGAGCTTCCTTGAAAGAATTTGTTATCAGGGGTGCCCAAACTTCTTTAGGTGACACGCATACGGGCCTATGTAGTCCACACACTAGTAATTCTATCTCAGTTCCTTTATCAAGGAAGATAGTCACTCGAGCTACATATCATTCAGTCAAGGAATGTTGCAGTTACAATCACAAAGTCAAGCCTCGCACATTTGAGGTAGGGGACTTAGTTCTCAGAGAAAATCCCAAAAATCAGCAAGATAGAGAGAAGAAGGGCAAGTTCGAACCAAATTGGCTTGGTCCTTACATCATTACAACAGCATATGGATCTGGGGCATATCAGCTCTCAACTACAGAAGGTGAACCTTTGGAGGATCTTATCAACAACATGCACCTTCACAAGTTTTACACATAGCTCTTCGGAGTATCCTAATTCAAAAATTTCAAAATACAAAAAAAATCATAAAATAAAAAAATCGTTACTTGGTGAAAACCTAGTGAATAGGCACCTTGTGACACAAAAAATATTGAAAAATCAAAAAAAGTAAAGAGAAATAATTTCGTCCAATGGTGAAAACCACTTCGGTGGCACCCTGGGCAAGTACCATGGTGAAAACTAGGTCACCAATGCCATGTGTAGAGACATTGCTCCTCCCTCCTTCAGGATTCTCTTTCATCACTTCACTTTGCACACACTCACGACCAATTCATCCATAATAAACTTACCCATTCTCATCATGGCTTGTTATTGATTTACCCAAGATTGGTTAGCTATTCATAATAGACCTCCCTTTTCACCTCCCTTTCCATCCATAATAAATTAGATCCTATCTGTGGCTAAGGCAAATCCTAGGTCTAGTGATGGGTGTGGAACTGAGAACATCACATGTTTCGAGGAGTACAGTTTCTTCCAGCTTCCTTCAGTCTATTTGCGCACAATCCACAATAAAGCAACATTTGCATCACAGATCCGCAATAAAGTTTCAATTTCATCGATTCAGTCAGTTTCAGATGAGACATAGCAGCAACAATGGGCTTCAACAAGTCAAATCTTTCAACAGACTTAGACAACATTATGGTTCAGTGCTATCTATCCATTTTGTGAAAGTAAACATTGTGACCACAATCAAATAAGACTTATACAAGTGACAAGAGACACTAAACTTGACAGCTACAGTGGATGTTGGTGTCGAGTCTTGGTTTTATTTTGATTTCATCTTTTTTGGTGACATGTCTTTTAGCTTTTCTGGAATGTCTTTGACTAGAGATTCTATCTCCAGGATGTCTTTGACTAGAAAGGCGAGGATGGGGTATCGTCACCTATTTGTATTTGTTGTCTGTGGATTGTCTCTTAATAATGCTATGACTTGTCCAAGGATATGAGGACACTATGAGTCTAGTATGAACTGGGGCATTCCTTGTTTGTGACTGTCTTATCTCCATGCAAATAGGTCCAATGACTTTCTGGGTCGAACATATGCCTCGATTGTCATAACCTACTTGCCATAATAAAGCTCAATGATGATAACGCACAAGAAGCTCTTTCACTTTCATATCTTCTATCTTTCATCCCCCTTTCTTGATTTACTTCCATCATCCTTCTCGAGTCCGCATAGCCTGCTATCACATGACTAAGTATAATGACATACCAAAAACATTTGCATTTCATGTAGTTGCATCTGCATTACCACATATAAGCATTTCATACATACATACAGATATCACAACTACATCACATCCTGCACACAACACCTGTTAGCACAATTTATATTTGCATTATCATATTCTGCATTACATACATTCACATTTGCATCATGCATACACATATTAAAACATAAAAGAACACAAAAAATATTGCATTTCATCATGTACATATTTGCATCCATATCATAACCATCACATAAGAACATCTCATCACATAGGTACACATGCATATAGCTGCCGCAAAGATGAATCATCTCATATATATATATAAAGTGTCATGATACAATGATGTCAAAATCATATGGCTACAATCACCCGCAGGTGTCGACATCATCATACAAAAATGGTACAATACTGATACATAGGGAGCCCTCTACGGTTATGATGAACTCCCTCCCTCGGAGCTACCTGGCCTCGATGGAATCTGAGCCCTTGAAGGACCCGCCCCAGGATCATCCCTCCTGTCCCCTCTATCTGGTGGTGGTGGAGGACCCATAACCCCACCACTAGATGCCTGTCTCCTCCGGCTCCCTCCCGTAGCTGTCACTGTCTTCTATGGTCTATGGAAGATCCTCACTCGTTGATCAGCTAGCACTACACCATAATAGAGATCCTACCAGTAACCGATCTCCTCCTCTGCCCATAGGATGTAGGCATATCCAGCCCCTGTGTCCTCTGCCGCTTGCCTCCCAGCCCTCAGTTCCATCTCAGCCTCTGTGTAGCATTGAATGGCCTGATCCTACTCCTGCTCAGTATCTCTAAGCCACCTCCTGAGCTTATCCCTCTCTCTCTCTCCAGGTCTTGGATCTCATTTGCCTATCCCTAGCAGATCTCCCTCAGCTCCGTCAGCTCATCCTCCTCTACCTCAGCCCCCTGTGGCTCTGCTTGTGGCTCCCCTTGTACGGGTGCCTGCCCTTGTGCCTATGCCTGTATTGGTGCCTATACTGGTGCCTGTCCTTGTATCTGTCCCTGTACCTGTCCCTGTACCTGCACCTGTCTGGGACCCTGTGCTGCTGGCACCTGTAGCGGTAATCCACCGTGACCCCTCACTACCCGAGCTTGCCTGTCCTCTCCACCCTCCCTCCATGGTGCCACCCTCCTCTCTCCAATGGCCCCCCTCCTCCTCCATCGACCTCTACCCCCATCATCTCCATCATCATCCCCATCCCCACCACCATCTCCATCTAGTAGCTCTCCTAGATCCGTTAGGCGTGGGAATGGATGCTTGGCCTAGTATGCTGTGTACTCGGCATCCATGTCGACATCCTCAATCTCTGGCCACATGTCCCAGGGTAGGGGCATCATCTCTACTAGCTGTGTAATAGCCTGATCATATAATAATAAGGGCCCAAACTACACCTGATCCCTGATAGTCCGTGCATACATGCTTGAACCCTGTGGCATCCGCTGGATCATGCTGAACTGCCTGCCCACCCTGTCGACTAGCTGCCTCTCCAGTACATAGGGTGTCTGCCCAATCAGATATCTGCTCTGGAAGGTGTAGGGCAGCTCTACCGCATCATCCTCCCACTGCTCACATCCCAAGTATGGCCTCCATATAACCATGTCAATGTCATCAATGACCCGCCGCCAGTGCTCTAACCTGCCAATCCGTGGCTGCGACATGATCATGTCATACAAGTGTATGAAACTATGTCCATGACCTCTGCCCCTGAAATGTATCGGTCTCGTCACTAGCAGATGCTCATAGGCCCACACCTGTAACAATGTGACCCCGCAGCCCAATCCCACTGACCCATGGTACACAAACTAATGCAACTCATAATATAGGTGTGCTAGCACACACAATCCCTAGGAATATCTGGTGTGCTGTGTCACCAGTGTCTCCAATGCTCCTCCCCAGCCCACAACCAACCCTTGTGTCGCTCTATCAGGACACAAGAACCCACTGATCACTCCTCCTATCACTACTAGCAGCGCTAATCCTGTAGTTGTCATGGTGTCCCAAGCCACGTACCCTACCCTCATCTCCAGTCTTGGGTCCTGGAACACTTGTCTCAGGGCCTCCCTGTCTCCGTCTTGATCATAGGGAATCAGCTCCCCATCGATCGGTATCCTCAAGATCCTGTATACATCGTCGAGGGTGACTATCATCTCCCCCATTGGTAAATGAAAGGTGCAAGTCTCAGAGTGCCACCTCTTCGCCAGTGCAGTCAGCAATCCCATGTTCGCCCGAAACTTAGGCACATACAGAATATGTCTCAGACCCATAGCCTCAATAGCCGCTCGGTCCTTGACGGTCAACTCAGGTCGCAATCTTTGCATCGACAGGAATCTCTCCCGTGACTCCAACATAGGCAAATACTCCTGGAGTCAAGCAAATCAATAATGTCAGTCATCATGGCATTCACTGTTCATCATAAAATGCTACTTTTTATCTAAGTGCATATGGCATTCTATCCTAGTGACACTCACTGTTCATCACACAGTGTTGCTATCTATCCTAGCGACACTCACTGTTCATTACAAAGTGTTGCTATTTATCCTAGTAGTACTCCCTATTCATCACAAAGTACTACGTGTGTGGCACTCACTGTTCATCACAAAGTGCTGCTCACATTTGCACTCACTGTTCATCACAAAGTGCTGCTCACATTTGCACTCACTGTTCATCACACAGTGTTGCTCATATTTTAGTACTCCCTGTTCATCACAAAGTACTATATCTTGGTACTCACTATTCATCACAAAGTGCCTTGATCTATCCTATCGTAGGGCCTCTACTTCAGTGTATCCTCTTGAGTAGTTTCCTAATTGGCAATGTATGTTCTATCACAGAATTGTCAATCCTAGCCCTATTTGTTATCCTAGTCTTCCCTAGAGGACCTACTTGAGTGTATCCTCTCAACAGCTTATCCAATCGACAGCGTATGTTCATCACAGAATTGCCGATTTGACCTAGAAGACAAAAATTCATATTTTTGGACACAAACACTCTTTCCTGACATAAACGTGCTTGAAGACTACATAAATGCGCCTGTTTTACATAGACGCACCTGAAACACACAGATGTGCCTATGCTCTGCACAGACGCGCCTGGGCGACATAGATGTGCCTTTTTGGCATAGACATGCCTACACAGCACAGACGCGGCTGCATTCGGCACAGACGTGTTTTTCATCGCAGACGCGCCTGACACAAACATTGACGCGCCTAGCGAGCATGAACGTGCGTGGACATTTTTTGACATTTTTGGACCCTAACCTAAAGTGCATTTATTTCCCTATCTAGCATGCATTAATGACAATAATAAATGCAACAAAGTACGAGGAGGTTTTGTGGTACTTATTAGCTCTCCTGCCTCTGCTGGCCTCTGAAATCGGCGAACGCGATCGAATCTGTGAGCAAAGGCCATTGCTGCTGACTGCTGCTGCTCTATTCTCGCTCTGCACTCTGATCTCTTGGATGTGTGGATGACAATGAAGATTTATTTCCCTCGTGGTCTATCTTATAGACTTCCCTAGCCCTAGCCCTAGCCCTTGTTTCCCGAGTCAGTCTTCATTATCCCATGACTCTGTCACTTTATTCGGTCAGTCCATTCTAGCCCGTCTTTCTTATCGAGAAATTGTTTGGGATCTTTTCAGATATTTTTTCATCCAATCTCTCGAGGGGGCATATCATTCCCATCTTGGGGCAACTCTGTATCAGTTCATCTTATCTTCTTTGAAACAATGCGACAAGCTGCATTGTCTCAAAGAGGGGCAAAATGTAGACACCCAAAATTGTCCAGTCTAATTAAATAAATATTTTATTTATTTAATTATCTAAGCTTAATTCTTCTATTAATTAAATAAATCTTTATTTATTTAATTAATTCATTTATCCTCTTCTAGCCTTATTTTTCATTTAAATAAATACATTTATTTATTTAAATTATCCTTTTCTTAAATTAAATAAATATTTTATTTATTTAATTGATCCCACTTCTTCTATTAATTAAATAAATCTTTATTTATTTAATTAAGTCATTAACCTTTTCTACCCATGACACATGTCATTCATCTCTTAATTCCTACACTACCTACCCCTTTCATTATTTTATTATTTCTTTTACCTACCCTCTAATCATAGCCGACCTTCTTTTACACCTCTCAATCTTATCCCTCCATTTCATATAGTGTCTTCTATATAAGGAGATGCTTCCTTCATTATCAAACCCTAATCAATCACCCTAATCAATCATGCTAACTACTTGATCAATTGACTACTTGGCATATGCGATCCTACTTGCAACCACATTTCCATTCTTTGTTGAGCTCTTGTGCACACATAAAATTTGAGAGCAAATATATCAAACAAGATCAATGGAGATAGGAAGAATGGAGATCCAAACCCTATTGGACATGTGATGGTATAATCTTTGTGATTTCATTTGATTTGCATTGTCTTAGGTAATCTTCATATGTTATGGTGGATCTTTGTTGTTGTTAAGCTAGAGTTTTGTGGTTGAATTCATTTAGCCTTTTAATATCGTTATTATTGTTATCCATTTTCACTATATACAATAATTTATTATAATTTTAGAATTAATTGTAATCTTTAAAATATTGTAGTGATTTAATTAATAATTTTAAATCCAATAATACTTAATTCTACATGGAAATAGAATTGTACTTAAAAATACTTAAGTTTTCAAAAAATATTTATTATTAGTGTCAAATTTATAACTTGATATTAAAGCATTAATAATTCTAACCATAACCCATATAATACTTAATTATAGTTTACCAAAGGTCCACACAAGAAGTTCCACAAGAAATGGAAGAACCAATTGATTTAAAGAAAAAAACACAATTATAGTTAAGTTATTAGACACAATACAATATGCAAATATCTGATCTAAATAGTGCGATAACATACCCTAACTAACTACGTAATACATAATTCAAGATGTCTATTGGCTCCCTCTTTGTATGTGTTGGTTGATGAAGGTTTTGGTTACATTCTTTCAACTATCATCACTATTGGGTGGGTCAAGGGGATTTCCCTTCCTGAGTCACCTTCTTAGCTTGTCAATGACCATTGGGTAGATGATTCCTTCCTCATAGTTATTGAGGATGAAGATAATGTCCATGAAGCTCTTCAATGCCTTGATACTTTCTATTTGGCTTTTGGGTCAACGATTTAGTGACACAAAACCTACTATTACAAACAATCTTTTCTATCGACTCCTTAGATTTTCCAATATGGGTGGAAATGGATTTATCATGGGGAAATCTTTCAAAATCTTGGCATTCCCTTTGCCTTCTAGGGTTCTCTTGTGGATCTTTGGAGTAAGATTTTTGCTAGAATTGAAAAAAAGTTGGCTTACTAGATTACTAAGCCACTCTTGCTGGTTGGTAAATTCCAAATTTGTTCAAAGATTCTTGTTGCCACCCATGTTTATTACTCTTCTTATTGGCCCCCCTCGAAAGCTTCTTATTCTAAGCTTCAGAAGATTCTTCTATATTTTTGTGGACTTTGGCAACCAACCATCATGACTTTCATAGAGTCACCTGGGAGTATTGTTGTCTCCCTAGGGAATCCAGAGAGCTCAGTCTTATTTCTACCCAAAATTAGGGTCTTGCACTATTTTTTAGATGGGTCATTTGTTCCATCATTAGTGATGAAGGCTAGAAAATTATTCTAAGATATTGCAAATCTTCTGGATAGCTGGCCAATAGGCCTTCACACTTTCAAACCCTTATTGTCATGAAAGAAGCAGTGCGAATTCAAGGAACATTTGTTGTTAAAAGCAATTGGCATGCTTGGTAAGCCATCAAACCTTAACTTCATTGGGATGGTGCCAAATTTAGGGATGGTATTTATTTCAATCAACATAACATTTGGTGGTTGCATCTTTTCCAGATTCAAGAGATTCCTTTAGCTCACATTCCTAGGGTTAGTGCTCCATGCTTTTGTGCTTTCACAAGCACAACATTCACACTCCTAGGGAATTTTTTTCTAGAGCTACTATGCAGCTCCATTCTTGGGAGGACATGCAAGTTCAGTTTGTCTTTCTCAACCAAATCGACAAACATTTGACATTGTTTTGTTGGATCTAACTCTGAACATGCTACACAAGTTGGGCATTCAGTCCAACAAGCTTTGGTGGAAAGATTGGCACTGGTTTCCCAACACACCCTTTTGGAATTTCAAGCCCAAGTTGGGTTACCATTAGATTATGCCTCATTTTCCTATGGTCATGGCTTTGAATCTCTAGTGGAATTTGTAGCCACTGCAACACATATGGCATTGTAGATTTCAGACTATGGTTTGTAATTATTGAGCATAAGCTATCTCATATTTTTTGGTATATTATTTTCCAAGGCTTGTCTTTGGGTGCTTGGCTATGGCACTTGGGGGTTCCCGACCCTCAATGCCTATTTTGTGGATAGCCAAAAAGTTTCACCAATGTTTTCTAGTTCTATTGTTGAGCTCAACATTTGTGGAATTAGATTCATGATTTTTTAAAGCCTTTTCAGCCCAAACCCTTCTCTTGGCATATGGCTCTTTTGGGGGACTCCCCTTGGATTCCCTTCAAATTCACATAGATTTTGCATTCCTTTCAAGGTGGAAATCCTCTTCACATTATGGAAGGATAGAAATGCTATTTTATTTTCTCACAATTCTATTGATATTCATGTTTTTGTTTTTACTAGAACTTATATTTATAACAATGTGATTCTTCAAATTAAACTACAATCCAACAAGGTTGCACTCAAGGTGGCCCACTTGCAAGTGTGTAAATTCCCATTGTATAGTGGCATGGTTCCTTCAAGACCTTTTGCCTCCCATGATCACTCTCTACCCCATGGCCGGCGGCGCAGCCGTAGCTCCTCTACTCGACGTTCATAGCCTCCGTGGGCCCAAATTCCTCATTGTCAACCCAACGATGGTAGTGACCTCATTCAAAACTTCTCAAACTCTCCATCTCATGGTGGCTCTGCCTCTGAGTGGGGCATGGGGGAGCACTGACTTTTTTTGTGGTGGTTCTAGTTGGTTGGATATTGGCGATGATAATACATGGCCTAGCTCTTCCAAAGGGTTCTCGTGGCTTGCCCTGTCTATCTCCCCAACTTGGAAGGAGAAGGAGAACAAAGAGATGACTATTGAAGAATGATGGTCTCTCCTAGATGACAACCTTGACCCTACTAATGTATGGGGTCCCAAGGGTGATTGTGATCCCCCTTTGCCTCCTGCTATCATTTCCTTAGTTGCCTAGTAGTTTGTTTTTAGCTATTTTTGTTTCTGGGTGCTGCCTATATGACTCTTGAGGGGTGGTCTCATATCCCCCTACTTTTTTTTTGAATACTGTACTTTTATTTAAATATTAATGGAAATGCCTATTCATCAAAAAAATTATTAGGGTTAGGATTTGGATTGTGATTTAATTAATGTTTATGTTGTTTGTAATCTATTAATTATATTTTTTAGGTACATATTTTTATTAATACTTCATTTCTAATAAATTAAAAAATTTAGTTTATTATTTTATATGATTATTTTTCAATTTAAAATATTTATTATCTATTTCCCCAACTTGGAAGGAGAAGGAGAACAAAGAGACGACTATTGAAGAATGATGGTCTCTCCTAGATGACAACCTTGACCCTACTAATGTATGGGGTCCCAAGGGTGATTGTGATCCCCCTTTGCCTCCTGCTATCATTTCCTTAGTTGCCTAGTAGTTTGCTTTTAGCTATTTTTGTTTCTGGGTGCTGCCTATATGACTCTTGAGGGGTGGTCTCATATCCCCCTACTTTTTTTTTGAATACTGTACTTTTATTTAAATATTAATGGAAATGCCTATTCATCAAAAAAATTATTAGGGTTAGGATTTGGATTGTGATTTAATTAATGTTTATGTTGTTTGTAATCTATTAATTATATTTTTTAGGTACATATTTTTATTATTACTTCATTTCTAATAAATTAAAAAATTTAGTTTATTATTTTATATGATTATTTTTCAATTTAAAATATTTATTATCTATTATAATTTTTTTAATTATTTTTTTATTAATTATGAATTTTCATATATTTTAATTTTTAATTTAGATGTAAGTTTAAAATTTATTTTTAATTATTTATGTCTTTTTATGAAATTACAAATAATAATTATAAGTGTAGACACCTAAAATTGAAATGAAATAAATATTTTATTTATTTAATTATTTTATCCTAAGCCTTCTATTAATTAAATAAATATTTATTTATTTAATTCATTCTTTTATCCTCTTCTAGCCCTTTTCTTATTTAAATACATTTTTTTTTAATTTAAATTATCCTTCCCAAATTAAATAAATATTTTATTTATTTAATTATCTCCTTCCTCTATTAATTAAATAAATCTTTGTTTATTTAATTTGTTTATTAGCTTTTTCTTCTATGACACATGTCACTCATCTCTTAATTCTCTCTTACTTATGCCTTCATCATTTTTATTATTTCTTCTATGTACCCTTTAATCCTAGCTGACCATTTATATTTACACCTCTTAATCGAAAGGATGCAGTTTGGGTGAGATTTTATTAAATTTGGCCAGGCATCTCTATGTGACTGGTTGTGGGAATTGAATAAAATTCATGAACAGTCCCCATAACTTTAGTTTTAATGCAAACCAGAAGCTATAACTTGGTATTTGGTGATTATTTGGGTACCCCAAGGTGTTCCAATTGCTGCCCTTGATAAATTGCAGGTTTTGAGGGTAGTTCCTTTGTTAAGTGCTTAAATTAGTTCTTCTAGCCATAGATGAGGGTTCATTAGTAATGGTACTTGCAAGAGGTTCCAGAACTTGTCCTTTGGTAGAAAGTGCTGCCCCAGGTTGGTGTTGAATAAAATCAAACAATCTTGGCCTATCCTTTGGATTTTTTTGGTGGGAAGCCAAAAAGTGAGTTTTGAAGGCTAATAGGTCTAAGGAGCCAATTTGCACTTTGTGACTTTTGGGACTTGAACAACCAAATCAAAGGGTTTTTTGTCATCATTTGAGTTTGTAGGAACCTATCAAACTTGTCTTGAGCCTTTGTTGGCCTATAAAACCATTTGGAGGGGTTGTGGGCAATTTGAGCCATTTTGAGCACTTTTGCCTGTGGGGTTTGAAACCAAATATTGATAACTTTGCACACTGTCCCATTGTGGGGTTATGGGGATGGAAATAGGTGAGATGGGATGTTGAATTTATGCTCTTAAAGGTGTGAGGCTTGGCTGGAGTGAATCCTTAAAAAGGAGGGTTTGTTGCTTGGTTGAGCAAGTGAGTAACTTGGAACATTTTCAAGTTGTTTGAACCATACCTATACATCAATTGGTATTAGAGAAAGTGTGATCCTTAGGAGAAGGATTTTTTCATTTTAGCCATGTCAAGGGAAGAAGAAGAGGGTGATTTTTCCTCAAGGATGACTAATGCATAGATAGTGAAGTTTTTGAAGGATCAAAACTTGGTTCACAAAATTGATTCCTTGCAAAAGGAGGTTGATAGACTTAATGGGGAACTTCGTAAGAAAAGTGGTGGAAACTCTGATATTTTTGAAGAGGGGAGTGATGAGGAACCCCTTGAGTAGGATGAGGAAGAAGAAGTGCCTACTGATCAGAGACTACTGTGAAGACCCTGAACGCCATGTAGAGAAGGACCAGGGATGTTAGGTTGGACCTACCTTCCTATGATGGAAAATTGAATCCAAATGTTGCTGTGGATTGGATTGATGCCCTCACAAGCTTCTTTGAATGTGAAGACATACCTGAAAGTTAGAGAGTTAAGATTGCTAAGTCCAAGTTGAAGGGATCAGCCCTCACATGGTGGAATTTCACTCAAGATGATAGGGTGAAGGAGAAGAAGAATCTTGTGACCACTTGGAAGAAGATGGTTGCATTGGTCAGGGATGAATATGTTCCTAATGATTATGAAGTCCAACTTCATAAGAGGAGAATGTGTTTGAGGCAAAAGGAGATGAGTGTCTCAGATTATACTCAAGAGTTCCATAAATTGGTGATGAAGTCCAATGTGGTGGAGCCTGAATGTGTGAAGCTTGCAAGATATTTGCAAGGGTTGAGAATTACCATTCAAGATGAACTCAGTCTAAGAATCCCTCCCATAGTCCAAAAATGCTTTCAACTTGCTTTTAAGGTTGAGGAGAAACTCAAGAGGAAGAGTGATTAGAGTGGTAGAGGGAGAGGAAAAAAAGACTTTGGAAATAGGGGCAGAAATATGTCTCAAGGAAGAGGACAAGGTTCCAAAGACCTTGGTGAATCAAGTCAAGGGAATGAATAAGGGGAAGATAGTTCTAGAGGATATTTTAGAGGAAAGAGAGGAAACTTTAGAGGAAGAGGTGGAGGAAGAGGCCTAGAAGGTATAAAATGCTATAGGTGTCATCAAGTGGGGCATGTTGCATCCAAATGTCTAGAGAAGGAAAACAAACAAGGTGAAAGGAGAGAAAATTTGGTGAGAGATGAGGACACACCTAGTGTTCACTCTCATGGATCCTTTGTGCAGCCTGAACAAGGAGAGATCATGATGATGACAAGGACATTGATCAAAGCACCTAGTCCACCAGAGCCACCCCAAAGGAAGGCACTTTTCAGAACTACTTGTAGAAGTGGTGACAAAGTATGTAGTGTGGTGATTGATTCGGGTTCTACTAATAACTTGCTGTCCATTGAGGTAGTATAGAAACTGAAATTGAAGAGGATTAAACATCCAAGACCCTACAAGGTATCATGGCTCACAAAGGGGCAGAAAACCATCATTGAAGAACAAGCATGGGTGGAGTTTTCTATTGGCAAGCACATGGACAAGGTACTTTGTGACATTGTACCCATGGATGCATGCCATTTTCTTCTTGGAAGGCCATGGGAATATGACATTAAGTCAAGGCATGATGGTGAGAAGAACACATACACCATCTAGTATAAAGGTGAGAAGGTAACTTTACTAGTACTACCCCTACCTGATAATGGTGAAGAAGCAAAAGACTCTAAAATCATGTTTGTATGTGAGAAAGAGTTTTTAGAATTATTGAAAGAGGAGGATACTTCTTGTTATGCTTTGGTTGTGTTGCCAAAATAGGAAGAAAAGAAGGTGCACAAAAAGAAGGAAGAATCTAGCAGGGTAGGACCAAAGGAGGGTAGGACCAAAAGAGGTGGCAGATTTACTTGAGATCTATAAGGACATTGTAACCAAAGAGTTGCTTGATACCCTACCTCCAATAAAAGAGATTAGCCATAATATTGATCTAATCCCATGGGCTACACTCCCAAATAAGGCTGCCTATAAGTTAACACCCCAACAGAATGAGGAAATGGCAAGACAAATCCAGGAACTCTTAGATAAGAGTTTGATTTCTAAAAGTATGAGTCCATGTGCTATTCCAGCCATGCTAGCACCTAAGAAAGAAGTTACATGGAGGTTATGTATAGAATCAAGGGCCATTAACAGGATCACTACCAGGTATAGGTTCCCTATGCCTAGGATTGAGGACTTGTTGGATCATCTAGGGGGTGTAAGGTAGTATTCAAAGGTGGATTTGAAGAGTGGGTACCATCAAATCAGAATAAGGGTGGAGATGAATGGAAGACAACCTTTAAGACTAATGAAGGCCTTTATGAGTGGAGAGTGATGCCATTTGGCTTGTCCAATGCACCTAGTACATTCATGAGACTCATGAATGAAGTTCTAAAACCTTTCCTTGGTAAATTTGTTATTGTTTACTTGGATGATATTCTTATTTTCAGTAAGAATAGAGATGAACATATGCAGCATTTGAATTTGGTCCTTAAGAGATTGTAGGAAGAAAAGCTCCTAATCAATGTGGACAAGTGTTTTTTTATGCAGGAAGAATTGGTGTATCTTGGTTTCATAGTTTCAGGTGGGAGCATCAAGATGGATCCTGAGAAGGTGGAGTGAATCTTGAATTGGCCTTCTCCAAGGTCAATGATTGAAGTTAGAATCTTCCATGGCTTGGCTTCCTTCTACAGGAAATTTATAAGAGGTTTTAGCCAAGTTTGTGCACCTATCCTGGAAACAATCAAAGGGGGGCAGAAGTGCAAGTTTGTATGGACCAAGGAGGTTGAGGAGGCTTTTCAAAGTCTCAAACAAAAGGTAGCAAAGTACCCTATACTTGATTTTCTATATTTCCAAAAGGTTTTTACAATTGACTGTGATGCATCTAATGTTGCTATAGGGGCTGTTTTGAGCCAAGAGGGTAGGCCCATTGCATTTTTTAGTGAGAAACTCAATGAGGCAAAGAGGAAGTATTCCTCATATGATTTGGAAATGTATGCCTTAGTTCAAGCCTTGAAAAAGTGGAGGCATTTCTTTCGTATCATATTACCAAGGCCTTCCTAACAAAATATAACATGCATCCATAGGAATAATATCACATAAGATTTCATCAAAATGACCTTCTATATTAAATTTTACTAAGTATTATTTGTTGACTAATTTTTTTTGATATTCATGCACCCACATTATCTTGTATGGATTCATGTGTCTCCTCTTCTCCATTTTTAACTTTCTCAATATTTATTCTTATACAAGGTTGTTTGTGCTTCCACTATCTATGATAAAATTAAAAAGATTCCCTTCACACTTGCATCTTGTCTTGAATAATCTCTTCCTTTAGGTTAGTTCATTATCTACATTCAATAGTTCTCTTCTCATCACCAGGACTTCACCTCCTTCTACCTCTCCTACTTGTGACAAGTATTCATCTTCTACATTAATGTTTTCATTTATATTATGATTTTATAATCACCTTCTTGTTCGGTCTTCCTCATTAGGGCAATCATATTCTCTATTACCCTCTTCTCCATATTTAAAACATGGTCACTTAAAGTTTCCTCTACTTGATCTCCCTCTACCTCTTGAATTTTGATCTTTAGGACCATATGAATCATCATATCTTTGATTTTTTATACTATGTTTGTCTTAATTTTTATAATTACTATCATAATTCTTGTAAGATATTCCTCTTATTCTTCCACCATAACCTCTTCCTCTTTGCTTACTTTCATACCTTTTGTTCATTCTTTCCTGTATTTTTAAGGCAAATTGATATGCATCTTACATTGTGTAAACTCTCCCCAAATCTATCTCTTCTTGTATGCTAAACCTCGAACCATTGATATATCTTACAACTTTCTCCTTAGTAGCTTCAGAATGTCCAGTTCTAATTAGGATCTTATGAAATTCCTTTGTATACTCTATTGTTTTGGGGTCCTTGTTTTAAACCTTGTATTCTTTTATGCAAATCTAATTCATAATCCATTGGAATGAATTATCTTTTCATCTTCTCTACCATTCTATCCCACTTAGTAATCTATCCTTGCCTCTCCTTCCTCTTTCAAATTGCACCTATTTCCACCAAATAGAGGCATGTCTCTCCAGCCTAGTCTCTTCAAATATCACTTTGTCAAGGTCTTCAAATTACTCAAAATAATCTTCCATGTCATTTATCCAATCAACTAATTCTTTAGGATTTAGATTTCCACTTAATGTACATACATCAATATTTGGTCTCTTTGATATTCTTGACAATACCCTCATGAAAGGGTCATTCGCAACTACTATTGCTAGTACATCTTCTTCACCACTTTTATCATTATCATTTTATATATCTTCATCCTATTCTCTCTCAAGTTCTCTCATTTGAGAAAAGCCTCTACTAATATCCTCCTACAAAGCTGCAACTTTCCTTGTCAAGGCTCTAAAATATTTACCATGGATAGCATCTAGAGGGTTTCCTCCTCCACTTCTAACTCCACCTCCACCTCAACCACATGGAACTCCTCTTGCATCATTTTTCATCAATACCGACAAGCTCAATCTTAGTGTAAACTTCCCCTCTCCAACATTTTTTTTTACACAATCAAATCCACCTTGCTTTGATACTATTGATGTAAGGGAGTTGAAACCAATACTGGCCCATCATAACCAACACTCCAAACATACATACAAATCTATATATATATATATATATATATATATATATATATATATATATATATATATATATATATATATATATATATATATATATATATATATATATATATATATATAGATGACACAAAAATGGATGAAAATAAATAGCAAACTGATACACAAATTTTATAAATTATTATTGAAACTTCAAGTAAATTTTCACTACAAAATGGTGAGGCTAATGGCTTCACTTTACAACATCTCAATTAGATTTGGCTTGATTATAGGCTTGCAAGAATTGAGTATTATCAACAACAACAATAGCTTCCAAAATCCTCCTTCAAGATCTCCAAACTTCACCTTCAAACCTACAAAAACTAAACTCTATACCTACAACCAAAATGAGTTATTCCCACCCTTAGGATAAAACCCAACCTACTTCTATCTTTCCTTCCTTTTCCCAAAATTTGAAGGCTTTTCTTTTTCTGCCTTTTTCAGGAAAACACTTCTCCCAAAATTGATTCCCCTCCAAAAAGATACATTGTCCAAAAACCATTAAATGCCAACCATCTACTCTCATCTGTTATTTGAAAACCATTTATGAAAATTGCTAAAATTAGTCTTATGTGACTCCACCACTACAATGTAAACATTCAAACAAAAATCTAATGCATACATTGAGGAAAGTTTGAAATTTAAACTTGAGGTTTCGTCCATGAGTGAGAGAGAGAGAGAGAGAGAGAGAGAGAGAGAGAGAGAGAGAGAGAGAGAGAGAGAGAGAGAGAGAGAGAGAGAGAGAGAGAGAGAGAGAGAGAGAGAGAGAGAGAGAGAGAGAGAGAGAGATTGGGATAATGAGGGAAGAGAGAGGGTGGGTGGGAGATGTGGCAACATGGACAATGGTGATAGAGAATAAGAGAGGGAGAGATAATACAATAGAGTGAGGGAGGGACATAGATATGGGAGTAGGAAGGCAATGGAGATAGAGAGGGGGAGAGGAAGAAAGGGAGGGATAGACTTAGAAAGGGGAGAGAGAGGTGAGATAGAGAGAGAGTGAGATGGAAAGATAGAGGGAAGTATCAATACATGCAATACTCTCAACCCTACGTACCCTAAATTAAATACCATCAATATTGTACCCTAAGCCCCATACCCTAAATACCATACCCTACAACTTTTTACCGAAACCCCATACAAGGGAGGGAGAGGTGATGACCTAGAGAGGGGAGGGAGAGAGAAGAGGAGAGAGATAAAAACAAAGAGAAAGAGAAAACTAAGGGGCGAGGGAGGGTGGGAGAGGTAGACATGGAATGACTAAGAGACCTATAGAGGGGAGAGGTAGAGAAAGTAGTTCACAAAATGAGAAAGAAGGGTAAGGAGGCAGGGAGAGAGGTGGAGAGGGAGAGAAAGAAGTAGAGAGGAGAGAGAAATAGAGATGATAAACCTATAGCCTAGGGAGAGAGGGGTGAGAGACCTAGGGGAGAGATAGAGGGGGAGAGAGAGGTGGGTAATGAGATGGAGAGGTAAAGAAGGAAGGAGGGAGAGGTAGTGATCAAGGGAATGAAGATAAAGAATAGAAGAGGAAGAGAGAAGAAAAGAGAGGGAGGGAGGTAGTGATAGATATGGGGGTAAGGAGGGAAGGTGAGGTAGAGAGGGTGAGAAAGATCTAAAGAGAGGAGATAGAGGTGAGAGAGAACAAAGAGGGAGAGAGATAGGTCCAAAGTTTGCAGGAGACAGAGAGAGTGAGAGAATGCTAATAGGAGCATGTTGATTATTGAAATTTGACTATCTAAAAATTTATATGATATTTTAAAACCTAGAATCTATGTTATAACTCCTAGAGATATGAAACCACTCTCAAACATTCTGACAATATATACATGAAATATAACTTAAAATATAGGTAAGGAAACAAAAAAGACATATTGAAAAGTGACTTATATTTAAATGTGTTATTTCATGTATATATTCTTGTTTGGAGATTGAGTCTAGCTTGAATACAAAGTGTAACATGCTACTTACCAAAAAAAGAATACAAGAAAAATTTAAACAACTAGCATAAAAAAATGCTAGCTAATAAATAAGGGTGCTTGCAAGAATTTGAGTCCACTTTTTGGCCAAAAAGTGGAAGTGTTTTCCCTATTTTTTAGAATTTGTCATGTTTCATTAAAAAAATGAATCACTTAAATAATGAATCTTGGAAAAAATTAATAATATAAATTGTAGTGCTCAAAGTTTAGTTTCCAAATATTTAATTTATTTTAATACCCAGATCTTAAAAATTAAGTTTGAATAGGCATTACTAAAACCTATAGTTTAAAAGTCACTTTTTCAGGACCGTACCATGCCTGTGTACGACAAGCGCAATTTGACCTAAATGAAACTATTTTTTATGAATCCCTTTGGGAAAAGATGTTTAATTCGCTCACCTTTGATGGAGATATTTTTTGTACCTTTTTCTGCATATTTTTTTTTGTTAATTTTTTATTGGGCATAATTGTTGTTTTAAAAAACCCTTGTGTACGTCAAGCATAATTTGACCTAAACTTAACATTGTTTTTTAAAAATTGTATAGAATTGTTTCTAGTTTGATTCCATATAATTCGTTTTTCAAAAAACTTAAAGACAAAAAAGTTATTAAAAAACTAAAAAACCCTGTTATTTCAAGTTTATGGACCTCTTTCATTTGAAATTATTTTTAAAATTAAAAAATTGATCCTATTTTAAAAAAAGATACATATTTGGAATCTAGATAGTCTCTATTGTAATGGGTTTTCTTTATTTAAAAAAATTCTGAAAATTTGGTGTTCAAGTATATTTTTGAAGTCATTATTTGTATGGAGATTAATTTGGCATTCATGTTGCAAGTCAAACCACGTCCAAGCCAAAGGGTCGGCACTCCAAGCCATTTCCCAAACAAAAATCTGAAGGAGAAACAAGGCCAAAATTCAATTTTTTTACAAACGAGATCCCGTTTACAAAATGAGATCCCTTTTAGGATATGAGATCCCGTTTTGTTTTTTAAAATAACTAAAAATACATTTTTCAAATGAGATTTTGTTTTAAAACTAAAGGGGATCCCATTTCCTTTTTAAGTTAATTTCAATTATTATTTTTTGTATATATAGCAATTATTTTTACTAATATAGCATATCCTAAATTGTACGACTTTTTATACATTATTTTATCATCTATTGTCTTGTGGATGCTTTTTTGTTGCAGTTTTATATCCATTTTTTGAAGGTATCAATCATTGCATAATTTTTTATTCGTGGGATCTGAACAACATCAAAAGAAGAAACAAAATAGGGATATGACTGCCGAGGAAATTTAAGCACAAAGAGAGAAGGAGGCCAAATGTCAAAGAGATAGAAGAATGAGGATTCAAAAAATGAATAATCCTTATGCTTCTGGATCCATGTCAATGGAAGAGACAAAAATTCAAGATGGTGGCTTGGGGGATAACATTGATGTAGATGATGCAATTATGGATGATGTTGATGTGGAAGATAATGTTAGCAGCATCAAAGAAGGAAGACTGAGAGGGGGGGGGGGGTGAATCAGTCTTCACAGGAATATAAAACTTTAAGCACAACAATAGATCTAACAAACTGCAACAATAAATAGATAAGCAAAATAACAACACAGCACACAACACCAAGATTTTTGACGTAGAAAACCCGGTTAAGGAAAAAACCATGGTGGGAACCTACCCACAGTAAGTTGATACTCTGTAATAGTATGTGTAAATATTACAATGAGGAATGCACATGCATTCAGGCACACTGCCTAGAGCTCACTGCTCAAAAGATATTTGTCTGGAAGGCTACAACCCTTAGGGAAGCCTCACTGACTTACAATATGATTCAGACTACAATCCAGAAGGAATGAATTGCAATAATATCATCTCCAAATTCCTAATTACAGTTCCAGTTAAGCACAGTTGTCTACTCTGCAACACCAATCTCTCCCCAAACTCAACACCAGAAGATAAATCACTTGTTTGCACATATACCACTCTCTGATAATGAAGACACAACATCAACACTCAAACTACATGAATAACTCACCTATATATACAAGTCATCAACCTTGATAACAAGGTCAACTAAACCCTAACCCTCAACTCAAAATTACAAAATTACATCACATGATACAAAGATTGACCACCAGACCAATATAATGATTTACATACATAACATGGACCTAATTCAAATTCTCAAATGACCAACTCCACCGGAAATTATGCCAACATCAACTGCAACACACTACACCACCAAAAATACGCATAACACGAAAAATCATCACTGATTGATGAAAAAAACCAAAAAATTGCACAACGATCAATGTTGATCACCAAAAAAAATAGGACTCAACTAGGAAACACTAGAAAGCATGTTAGAATCATTCAGAATAGCTGCACATACACCACTTTTCAAATGTTCATTGGTCAACATCTAGAAGCTCAAGAACACAACTAATCAACAACTGTCACAAAGAAAGATAACTTGCAGAGCACCAAATTACAAACCATCTAAAATAAAGATACACAAGACCATCCCAAATAATATCTCAAAGTCTTAGCACAATATCTAATCACACTGGAATATACCAAAGGAAATACCAGACTTGGCAAAATAGTGATCAACAAAAACAAACTACAAAACCATATTAGAAGATCTTTCCAAATACACCGGATCAAATCAAAGGAATATGTTGACATCAATGATAACAACATATCCTAGCAACAACAATGCACAATAATCTCCAATAATTTCCCCCTTTGGCATTGATGAAAATATATGAATGTGAAAAACAATCAATGCAAAGAAAGAAGATATCTCTAGCAAACTCCCCCTAAGATCAAGATAGATAAAGCAGTTATTCGCATGATCTTTCTCCCCCTTTGAAATAAATTCCAAAGATATAAAAAATATACAACTAAACTCACTCTCTAAAATAGAAACATGAATCTCTCTCCCCCTGGGACACACAAGGAAGTCAACAGAATACACCAACAAAGAAGCAGCACCAACTCAATCCAGCAAATCGATGCAACTCAATGCATCTAGTTCTAATAAGGAGGGGTGGATACCCATAAAAATTGTCTCTCAAATAGACAAATGCATCTTTAGGGAAAGGCTTGGTGAAAATATCAGCTATATGTTCCTTTGTAGATACATACTCCACCTTCACCTTTTCTTCAATGACTTGTTCTCTCAAGTAATGATATTTGATTGATATATGCTTAGTCTTTGAATGTTGCACCAGATTCTTGGACATTCTTATGGCACTTGAATTATCACAGTAAATAACAATAGGCTCATCATAAATAAATCTATTATCTTTCAACATTTGCTTCATCCAAACCCCCTGAGTGCAATTACTAGCAGCTACAATGTACTCAACTTTAGCAATAGATAAGGACACATAATCTTGTTTCTTACTTGCCCACAAAACCAACTTATTTCCCAAAAAGAATGCTCGATTAGTAGTTCTCTTCTAGTCATCTACATCACCAACCCAATCAGCATTAGTGTAGACACATAGCATGAAATCGTCATTCTTTGAGTACCATAAACTATAATCCACAGTTCCCTTCAGATATTTGAATATCCTCTTAATAGAAGTGGCATGACTCTTCTTTGGATCAACTTGATATCTAGTAGTCATACACACAAAATGCATAATGTCTGGCCTAGTCTGTGTAAGATACAACAATCCACCAACTATAGATCTGTACAAACTCTGATTAGCTTTCAGAGATTCATCATTTTTAAATAATTTACAACTAGTCACCATAGGAGTTCCAACTGGTTTGGAATCATCTAATCCAAACTTTTTCAGAAATTCCTTCACATACTTAGTTTGAGATATAAATATACTTTTTCTCATAAGTGCAATCTGCAAACTTAAGAAGAATTTCATCTCACCAATCATAGACATCTCAATTTTTTTTTTGCATATCACCGACAAACTTACTTCTCAAGTCATCATCACCACCAAAGATAATATCATCAACAAAGACTTCAATAATCAGGATATTATCATTTTCTATTTTAAAGTACAGATTACTATCAACAACACCTTTAGTAAATCCCAATTTCAACAAATATTTGTCTAATCTAGCATACCAACCTCTAGGGGCTTGTTTCAATCCATAAAGAGCTTTCTTCAACTTACATACCATGTCTCCATCATCCGACAATGAAAATCCATCAGGTTGTTCAATGTAAACTTCTTCCTCTAGATCACCATCAAAAAGGCAGATTTGACATCCATCTAATATACCTTGAAATCTTTATAAGCAGCATAAGCAAGCGACAGTCTAATATCTTCAAGTCTGGCAACCAGAGAAAAAGTCTCCTCATAATAAATTCCTTCTTGTTGTGAATATCCTTTCCAAACCAGTCTAGATTTATTTTTGACAACTTCACCAACTTCATTCAATTTTTTTCTGAATACCCATTTAGTACCAATTACATTTTTATCCTTAGGTCTAGGCACAAGTTCCCAACTATTATTCTTTTCAATCTGATCTAGTTCTTCTTCCATATCTCTCAGCCAACTTTCATCTTTGCAAGCTTTAGCATCATCTTTAGGTTCAACTTTAGAAATCAAACATACTTCTTCAATAGCTAACCTTCTTCTAGTCATCAGACCTTTATTCTTATCACCAATAATCTGATTTTCAAAATGATTCAATCTTACATACCTCAAAGTCTTCTGATTGTTCTGATTCTCAGGTTCCTATACTCCATCACCAATAGTAGCAACATCTAGATTAACAATCTCTAACAAATCATTCTGCTTAAGCTCTTCAAAATGAATAGGGGCTAAAACAACATGTTGATTATCATCATAACCGCATGCTTTGATTTCCTTCCCAAGGTTCTCATCCACCTTCACATTTGCACTCTCCACAATCTTTCTCAGTCTCTTATTATAGCACCAGTAGTATTTTCTCTTAGTTGAATATCCCAAGAAGATACCTTCATCACTTCTAGCATCAAACTTTCCTATATCCTCATCTCTCTTAATATAACATTTGCTACCAAATACTCTGAAATATCTCACAATAGGAACATGACCAAACCATAGCTCATAAGGGGTCTTACCAGTGTCACCTTTGATTTAAAATTTGTTGAATGCATAAACAAAAGTGTTAATGGATTTTGTCCAATAGATCTTTGGAACATTTCCTTCAATCAACATAGTCCTTGCAACATCCAAAACAGTTCTTTTTTTCTCTCGACAACTCCATTCTGTTGTGGGGTTGTAGGAGAAGATAATTATCTTCTAGTTCCATGCATATCACAAAATGAATTGAACTCATCAAAATAAAATTATCTACCTCTATCATATCTCAAACACTTCAGCTTCAATCCAGACTCAGTCTCCACCTTAGCTTTGAATATCTTGAATTTGTCCAATCCTTCTGATTTCTCTTTCAAAAAGACAACCCACATCATCCTAGAATAATCATCAATTAGCAACATAAAATATCTATCACCCTACACACTTCTAACATTTGTAGGTCCACATAGGTCAGTATGCACAATATCTAGCAGTCCATCAGATGTATAATGTTTTCTCTTGAAATAAATTCTTGTTTTCTTACCTAACTAACATTCCTTACATACTGGATTATCAGGCTTAACAATCTTAGGCAGAGCTCTAACAACATGTGTAGAACAAATCTTAATCATTGAATCAAAATTTACATGACACATTATCCTATGGCACAACCAACTCTCATTTATCTTAGAAATCAAACAACTTTTCTCACCAGCATTCAAATGAAAAATGTTACCTTTAGTCTTAGTTCCAGATGCAATCTCTATACTGGAGGCATTTGAGATCTTGTATTTACCATCCTTGAATTGTAGATCATAACCTTTATCAAATATCTATCCAACACTCAAAAGATTATGCTTCAAACCTTCAACATACAAGACATCATCAGTGTTAGGATTACCATCAAAAGAATTAGAACCTCTCCCATGGATTACACAGGCAATGTCATCTCCAAATCTAACTATTCCTCCATCATACCTTTCCATGCTCACAAATTTTCTTTTATCATTGGTCATATGATGTGAACAACCATTGGCAATCACCCATTCATCCTTCACTTCAACTTTAGTAGCTAAAGCTTTCTCCTTAACAAAATAGATAGTGGAAGCAATAGGTATGGGTCTATCTTCTTTAATGGCAAAAAACACAACTTAATCTCCTTATGATTCTTCATCTGTAACACCTTCATTTGTAGCATAATAACAGTTCTTTTGGTTCCTAAACTTCCAGTTAGACTTATAAGGCTTATCATACTTCTCATATATATATATAATTCTTATCATGCTTATCAAACTTACCATGTTTGTCATTCTTAGCCATTATCTTCAGGCATCTAGAAGAAGAATGTCCTATCTTATTACAATAGAAATATTTCGAAGGCAAATTTCCATCATACTTACCAGCTCCTTTAGGAAACCTTTGGGAAATCAAGGCTTCAAGCTCATCTAACTCTCTTCTCTCTCTTTCATATTTAGATATTCTGAACTAATCAGTATCATACTTCTTCTTATCGGATACAGATGCAGATGCTCTAAATTTTGTCTTTGACTTTCCATGTGATTCTCCAAATTTTCTCACCTCAAATGCAACAAGCTTTCCAACCAACACATCTCTTGTTGCTGCAGTCACACTCTGGATCTCATCAATAGTATCAACCTTATGTTTATAAGTAGGAAGCAAGGATCTCATCACATTAGCAACAATTTCATCTTCCTGAATGGTTCCATTGGCACATCTTATACCTAGAACAAGGTCATTCACCTTAGCCATAAAAGAGTGAATGTTCTCATCATCTCCCATCTTCAACATCTCATAATTTCCTTTAAAACTCTGCAACTTAGCAACTTTCACGTGTTTATCACCTTCATACAGAATTTCAAGCTTCTCCCAGATCTCATGTGCAGTCTAAAGTCCCATAACATTTGTCATCTCAGAATGAGTCAGGGCACTAAGAAATTCTTCCTTCACTCTAATATTATGTTCTGCTTCCTTAACCTCATCAGGAGTAGATGCTCCATTCTGAGGAACAACATAGGGATTCTTTGTAATCTTCTAGTAATCTTCTCCAAGACATAATATAGTTGCTTCCATCAAACCTCAGTTTGTCCTTCTTAAAGAGAATACCTTGAGCTTTCATCATGGATCTCCTCAAGCGGTTAAGATTCTATCGAAGGATGTAGGTCTAATATCAATTGTTAGCAACAACAAAGAAGGAATACTGAAAGGGGGGGTGAGTCAGTCTTCATCGAAATATAAAACTTTAAGCACAACAATAGATCTAACAAACTGCAGCAATAAACATATAATAAAATTAACAACACAACACACAACAATAAGATTTTTGATGTGGAAAACCCGGTTAAGGGAAAAACCATGGTGGGAACCTACCCATAGTAAGATGATACTCTATAGTAGTATGTATAAATATTACAATGGGGAATGCACATGCATTCATGCACACTGCATAGAGCTCACTGCTCAAAAGATATTTGTTCAGAAGGCTACAACCCTCAGGGAAGTCTCACTAACTTACAATATGATTCCTACTACAATCCAGAAGGAATGAACTACAAGAATAACATCTCCAAATGCCTAATTACAGTTTCAGTTAAGCATAGTTGTCTGCTTTGCAACACCAATATATTCTCAAACTCAACACCAGAAGATAAATCACTTGTTCACACATACACCACTCCCTGATAATGCAGACACAACATTGACACCCAAACTACATGAATAACTCACCTATATAAACAAATCATCAACCTTGATAACAAGGTCGGCTAAACCCTAACCCTCAACTCACAATTACAAAATTACATCACATGATGAAATATCAACCACCAGACCAATATAATAATTTACATAGTATAACATGGACCTAATTCAAATTCCCAAATGATCAACTCCATCGGAAATTACACCAAGATCAACCGCAACACGCTACACCACCAGAAATACCGCATAACACAAAAATCATCACTAGTTGATGAAAACCACCAAAAAATCGCACAATAATCAATGAAGATTGCCAAAACAAATAGGGCTTGACTAGGAAACACCAACAAGTACGTTAGAATCATCCAGACCAGATGCATCAACACCACTTTTCAAATCTTCATCGGTCAACATCTAGAAGCTCAAGAACACAATCAATCAGCAACTGTCACAAAGAAAGATAACTTGTAGAGCACCAAATCATGAACCATATGAAGTGAAGATACAAAAGACCATCCCAAACAATATCCCAAAGTCTCAGCACAAAATCTTATCACACCCGAATATACCAAAGGAAATACTGGACTCGACAAAACAATGATCAACAAAACCAAACTACAAAATGGATCAAAAGATCTCCCCAAATACACCATATCAAATCACAAGAATATGTTGACATCAATGACAACAACATATCCTAGCAGTAGTAATGCATGACAATATCCAATAGATAATACGATTATGGAGTCTAATCTAGGTACATCTTAAAATTATCCAAGTACATCTTCAAATCCTTCTTTCAAAGACATGGATAATGTGATTATAGATGAGATTGATATGGATAATTTACTAGAAGTCGGATATAGAAATGTTGAGATTGATATTGTTCGTGACAAAATAAAACAAATTAGAGATATTGAAAATGAAAACCGTCATGTTGGTGAAGATGAAATTCCTTTGAATGTTGAAAGAAAAAATCCTTCCGAACATGGTGAAAATGAAAATCCTTCTATTGTTGAAGATCATGAAAACATTTTTATAAAAATTAATTTTTTTTTTTTGGATAATTTTCCTGGCAATATTTCTTGGACACAAATGAGAATTTATGCCAATAGAATATACAAAGATTTATTTTATCAAAAAAAATTGCAATTCAATGTTAGATGATGATACAATTGATGAGAATATGAAAAATGAGAAAAGTGATGAAAAAAATTAGGAAAGGGTCGATCTAAAGATAAGAATGCAAAACGACGAGCCATAACAACTGCTATAGTGAATAAAATAACCTTTAATAAAAGGATGGTAAGCAACATTAGTGGAATTTTAAAGATGCATCCTAAAACATTGGTAAGAGTCGCAAAAAGAAGAGAAGGTATTGAAAATGATCCAATTAACCAAAGTTGGATTTTTAGTGATCGACTTCTAAGGTTACATATGATATTAAATATTGAAGTGAAATATTTGGTTGAAAAGTTTTGGCATGATAATACAAGGGTATCATCTAATGCTAGAAATGTTTTGAAGTTGAGAGGGGTCAAAAATTCATGATCCTCATCCAAAACACCTATTAGACACAACTCAAACTGAATTTTATAGAATTTTTTTGGAAGATGTTGTGTTACCTAGAAATATTACCATAAGTCAAAGATCATCTGAGAAATGCAAGCCCTGGTATGTGAAAATTAATAAGCAACGAATCTCTTGTTGTTGTAAAATGCATGTGCAATTTCATTATTATTATGATGTTTTATTATATATATGTTGTGTTTTGCATAGTAACATGCTTATCTAGGAATGCGGTATTGATATGCCACCTAAAACAATCAATGAATTTGTGTCAAGTTTATTTTGTGAAAGATTTAATGGGCAATTATTTTATTTAAGTTCATGTATCTCTAGACAATGTCCTAGTTGTGGTAATTTTTCATTATTAGTTGAATGCATGTATGAGAGTAGTGAAAATGATTTTGGATAACAACTAGTGGATGTTAGAAGATTTAAGAATGTTGAGTATCCCTTAAAAGATGAAAAAATAGGAAAGTGTGTCTATTTAATCACATACAAGGTTAGTGTTGATAGATTCATGTCAGAATTTAAGAGTAAGATTGTACCAAAATATGTGACACTCTCTCAACATGCCAAATGGCTTGATGCTTAATTTCACACATGTAGAAATTCATTTCCAGTTGGAATTATACTATCAGCATGGTGGAATTTGCAAAAAATTATATTCTTAAGCCACAAGAAGAAATTCAATCTCAGTATTACAATTCCACTCAAGTTGTTATTTTTGTTCATATTGTTTATAGACATGCAAATGATAGCACAAAGGATGATATAAATTTTTTAAGGGACTACAATTTTTATGTGAGTGATAATCAGATGCACTCATCAGAGTTTGTTCAATATTGTTTCAACATATTTAGTACAAATTTAAGAGAAACAAGAATCCATATGACAAAACATCTTATATGGCCAGATAATTGTACATGACAATTCAAGAATGGTCATATGTTTTATTGGTTAAGCATGGCTCACAAGGAATAAAATATCCAACATATATGGAGTTCTTTGAAGCTAGACATGGTATAGGAGAACATGATGGAGTTGTTGCACGTGTTGAAATAATTCTTTCTAGATAGCAATTAAATTTTGAAGATAATGTAAAATTTAAAGATGCACGTGCAATTATGGATTGGTGCAATACAACATTATCTATTGGATCAAGTGTGAACTATACAATTCAATGATTCTTTTAGTTAGTTGAAGAAGGGAACATTGTGCCAAGACTTGATTGTAAGATAATTAGCGGATTGGTAAAATGGCATTCATTTAAGAGTTAAAATGCAAGCACTTGGACTATATGAACAAGGGAACTTGCATGTTTTTGTTAGTTTTGTATTTTAGGTGATTTCAATGTATGTGAGAATACTAAATGGGTTGAAGAGTGGATTCAAATCTCATTGACACCTGCTCAAGCACAAGATTAGATTGACACAATAATTGAAGATAATGATCAGTTGTTTGCATCAAATGATTATGATCGTGTTTCACACCTTGTTCAAAAAGGCAATTATTTAATTATTTTGTTTCAAAGTTTGATTCTAACATGATGTTTAATTATTTTTCATTTTTAATATAATGTAGAAATTGGTGAAATTTTATTAGAAATTGATAAAATTAATTTTGTTTGTAGGACATCTATATGTCGTTGTTGCACTTGAGGACAATGAAGAGAAAACAAAATATTGGTTGGCTCAATGTGTTGAGACTAAACACAAATTAGTTAAACCTCAAGAAGATGATGATGGATTTCATTATTCGACTGGTTTAGTTGTTGGAACTTGGCTAAGTAAATATATAACAAGGAAGAATGGTTTGCTCGCTTTCGAATATTATGAAACACATAAGAATATTATACACTACTCACATTTGATTGTTGCAATGAATATACAACTAGTGAGATATCGCACGAGACCTGCTAATAAAGAGTTGTAGACAATTTCTATGGAATATCATTAGACAATTGTAGAAGGTTTGGAAAAAAGAGAGGATGTAGATGGTATGTAATGGAAACCTAAGTAAATAGAGGTATGCATAAGTTTTTAAAATTACGTGTTTTTCAATGATAAATGTACAAATTTCTTTTAATACATATTTATAATTCATTTAATGCGACCATTTTGTACTTTCATAGATTCTAATTTTATGCCCTCTTAAGCCATGCCCTAATTAGTTCGATCCCCTTAAGTCACATGTCTTAATTAGGCCCATTTTCTTAAGCCATGTTTTAATAAGTTAAAATAGTCCCCTTTTAAGCCACATGTCCTACTTAGGGCTATCCCCTTAAGCCATGCCCTAATTAGTTTAAATGATCCCCTTCTAAGCTACACGTCCTAATTAGGTTGATCCCACTAGTTCTTATACATGCATACATACATACATACATATACATAAAACTATATATATAACTATTTTTTGGTTGTAGGTTTATCTTAGTTTTTGGTGTAGGTGTCACATTAATGAGTTCATGAATCTAATTAAATCAAGAATTCCAATAAATTGGTAAGAATTATTTTTTTGTTAAATGTTTAGTTAATTTATATTTTTAGTGTGTATGTTTAATTTAATTCTAATTAAATCATTAAATTGATTACATGTAGATCTCCTACAAACTAGAAAATTTGTCTCTAGATGAGGACCTAATTTATAGATCTTTCTAAAGAGGGTTAAAACTAGGAAGGTAAGATTCAATGGTTATAATGTAAATAAATCAATCAAAGCACAAAATAAAACCATTATAGCTTACTAATTATACCTTCTCCTTCAGATTGGGCTTGACGAAGTGGAAGATGCGCCCTTGTGCTCCACTTGTTTGGATTTGCCCTTCTTGGTTGATGTGGATTAATCTCTAATTGCACAACAAGTGGTTAAGGATGTGGAGTGAGAGATGGATGGATGCTCAAATGAAGATTATGGATGCAAATATAGCTATAGTATGGATGCACAAATGTAGATTCTAGAGCTATTAGGCCAACATAAGATTTCTTGTATTGGGGATATGAAATGAAGGGGGATGAATGAAAGTTTAATATTGAAGATAAATCAAGGGTGGAGATTGAAGGAGAGGAAGCACATGGATTGAGGGGACATGAGAGGCAAGGTGTGGAGACTAAGATATTTTCCATAAGGCATTTCTTGTCTCCACGCTCCATAAGGTGCATAGGCAAGATACCCTCAAGTACCTTAGCAGAATAAAAGGAATTAAAAATTCCTTGGAGAGAGGACAAGTGAATTAAAAATTACCAAATAATGACTTGCATGGGGAAAGGAAATAGGAAAAGGAATTAAAAATTCTTTGGGAAGATGAGAGACATGGGAGAGTGTGAGATTTTGAAATCCTTGAAATGATTGAATTAGGTGTATTTAAGGTTGGAAGGCCACTAGAAAATGATTAAGAGGGGTGATTATGTGGGCTAATGAGGGATTAGAAGACAAGTAGGATTTGTAGGAGGATTTGACAAGAGGAGAGAGAATGAGTGGAGGAATTAAAAATTAGGAAATAATGATAATGAGGTTTCTAGAAGAATTAATTAGCTTAATGAAAAATTAATGAAAGTGATTTGTAGGAATACATGACTAAGTTAATTTATCGTCATTAATTAACTAAAAGGGAATTTAGAAGAATTAATCAATTTTGAGGACTTTAGAAGAAATAGGGAATAATCAATTTATTTAATAAATCAATTATTGGACTATAGTGACAGGATTAATTAAATTAAATTTAATTAATTCTTAGAAGAATAAAAGGTAACATAATTAAATCAATTAATTACGTAGAAAGGATAAAATTACTTAAATTTTTAATTTAATTAATTTTGGATGTCTACATTTTGCCCCTCTTTTATGCTGTGACAAAATTGGCAATGGATAAAAGACAAGAACAAAGATACCGCAATGTGAAGATGTGGGTAGGTATATGCCCACTCGAGAATTTAATTGGGAATTTTTTAAAATTTTTTTTGGGAAAATTCTTGAAAAGAAGAAAATAACATAGCAATAGGGAAAGAGGAGATGAGAAAAGAAAAAGAATGATGGAAGATGAAAGTGAGTGAATTGATAGAAGGGTGATAAAATGGGACAATGGGGGGCCCTATATAAGCCACACGGGGCCCAAGGAGGGGTCATTGTCACATACACCTTTAGGAGATTGGAGAGCACATAGCCCCTAGGAGAGAGATGGATTGTATTCCCATGCACAAGCACCGCGTAGAGAGAGTCCGACGACACAAGAGACTAGAGGCCTATGGCCCACTGATAGACACCCTAACCCCACTTTGTTCTTAAGTAGGTTAGCGCATTTATTATAGGCAATAAATAGAACAAAAGGTTAGCACAACAGAGGCGTTGATCTCCATATCAACGTCTTCATGGGGGTTCAATGTTTCTGCAGGCGAATAACGGCTGCACAGGTGTTGAAAGGGCTAAGGAAGGGGGCCCAATGCTAGCACTTGCGATCTAATGCAAGCATAGGAATTGATAGATCTCAAAGGGGATAGAAGGGGGTGGAGATTGTGGCTCAACATCTCCACATGTGGCATGACATATGCATTGTGGTTTTGATGCCTTCGCTGGAGGGGAATCAACGTCTCTGCCAGGGAAGAAAAGGGGAGAAAAATGGAGGGTAGGAAGGGAGGGAAATAGGTTCAAGGGGCACATACTTTCCCCAGGGAAGGCATAGAATAGGAAATAGGCTAGAATATGCTAGGATAGGGTAAGGTAGAATAGAATGGAATTATGAAGGTTAATGAAGCAAATTAGCTGGATGCAGGCAGGCGAGGGACCACTTACATCATGAGAGCACTAGTCTTTGACTATGAGGCTATATAGGCATATCTAATTGGATGAGAGGGATATCCTATACATGGTGAACATAGGTTTTGTTGAGAGATGGCCTAGGATTAGAACCCATACTACTATGATGACTGCACTGGTGGAGTAGTGGGATATCAGGACATGCACTTTCCACCTTCCTACTAGAGAGGCGACTATGACATTTCTAGGTGTTTGGAGGATCTTGAAGATCCCCATCCAAGGTGCCATCCCCAAGTACAGGTTGTATAGAGGGGAGTACTATCTACGACACGTGTGCGAGTACACAATATTGCCTATGGAGAGAATGTAGATGCACCTAGGCCAAGCTATGCAAATTCAAAACATCCCACAACTTGTACTATTTATTTGTGGATTGATTAGTAGATGCATGATCTTAGATCTGAGTGAACATTGGTTTTCTCTCGAATGGGCCAGATGTGTTTATTACATGGTGGAGGATTGTGTGATGTATTGTTGGGGTGTAGTGATGTTGGGATAGTTGTGCCATGACATGCATTTATATTTATATTGGGATTACCAAAATATTGGTATAGGGATCACGTTGTTCCATATTTGGGCATGGGATCATATTGCAGTAGTGCAGCCAGCAGGTTAGTAGGAGAGGCGGCGACGGTTCTCGTACGTCAACAAATACAGAGGCCTATTGTACTATCACTATTTGGGGGCTATGGTTTTGGAGGCACACTTTTCATGATGGTGTTCTTCTGTTGGTGCCCATACATGGATTGGGAGAGGTGGAGGAAGGACTGGTAGCTAGCAGGGGTACAGATGAAGTGTTGGCTTTTCGATAGGTCAATATATGTCATTGAGCACTATGCACCACACTGGGTCATGCTATAGTTTAGGCATGTGATAGATCTAGTGGGATATGAGAGGAAATACCTACGAATTACACGGGAGGCTAGGACATGGGGATATGCAGTCAGACCATTTGAGGTGTATATTAGCTAGGAGACAATAGAGACCATCATCCAGGATGAGCGATACCATGTGGGTGAGGATCCACAGTGCACAAAGGTATACAAGCATTGGTGGGATGCTCATAGGCTAGTTTGATTGAGCATTCCTGGAGATCTGGAGGCAGATGAGTTGCAACCATCAATTGATGAGGTCGTAGGGGGAGATGAGGATGGGCCATCAGATAGGGTGGTATTTGGAGGGGGACATAGGCAAGAAGGAGGAGGAGGAGGAGGGAGAGGATAGGTTGTATGGAGAGGGAGGGGGAGATAGTAGGTGCCTCAGGATGAGGTACCATTACAGGTACAACTATCGACAGTGCAGATTGGACAAGTACTTGGGGAGGGAGAGGGTGGTGATGCAGAGCCCATGGACATTCCAGATGCATAGGTTTAGGATGAGGAAGGTGGGAAAGCACATGTAGGATGGCTCTCCCAATTGGAGTAGGATCGAGTTTTCCAAGAGAGAGATGGGGCTAGGGAGAGGGAGAGGAGATTGGAGGCTGAGCTACAGGCCAAGGATGATGTTGAGGGGAGGACAGGGAGTCTGGAAGAAGAGCTAACAGTGGAGAGGGTGAGGGTAGCTAGTATACAGTCAGAGGTAGAGCGGTTGACCAAGGAGGTGGATAACCTAACGAAGAGCCTATAGGTGGCTCAGGCAGAGGTGGCAGCTCTAAGATAGAAGAGAGATGAGACTAAGCAACTCTAGAGGAGGTGAGGAGTGGGGAGGCTATCAGCTAGATGAGGGCACGGTTGGAGAGGATGCATGGGGAGATGGACACACTCTATTCTTGACTGAGAAGAGCAGAGGTAGACATAGTTAGATTGCGGGGTGAGTGAGATGTAGCTTGACAGCTACTGGAGCCAGCAGGGTTTGTGCAGGTTTATGCAAATCTGGCCAGCCAACAATGTAGGGAAAAGAGTCAGGGTTGGGAGGTTGCTTATTATAGGAGGTTATATAATGGAATAATATTGATATATCAGAGGGAAAAATCCTACATAGAGAGCACTTTATCCCATAGGACCTGCAACGAGCAATCAAGAGGATGAGTGGCGATGAGGCCACCTTGAGGCCGCATGGCAAGATCATCCAAGGGAGCAAATAGAGGAGGTGGGGATAAGGAGATAGAGAGTGTGGGATAGCCCTCACCAAATTTATATTACACTTGATTATTTTGACCCTTCGAGGAGGATGTATATTGTACCATGATTGACACGTTCATTTATTTTTGATATATATGAGATGCGATTTTGGTGGCGTATATGTATGTATGGAATTTATTATGGACTTTGATGAACTTTGATTATTGTTTTATGATGTGATGGATGATGATGCTATGATTATGATTTAATGTTATGATGATGCATGTGATGGATATTATTTGACTTATTTGTGATTCAGGATGGATGATTCTATATGCATGCATATACTATTTATGATGTTGCTAACATGTTTGTGGATGCAGGATGCATTGGATGATATGTCTATATGATATGCATGTTTTGGCTTTTTTATATGATGATAATGCTTATTCTTATGATATGTGATGCAAATGAATGTCCTATATGCATGCTATATATTATGATGTGATAAATATGATGTGATTAATAAAATGCACCTAAATGAATGATAACTAAATATGTTAGGTGATGTAATGAAAACCCTTATTTAGCCACTAAAAATAAAACAGACCAAAACCATGTGGTCATTTATTGATTTCCATGACCATTTCCATGAAAAATTAATCAGTGAGATCTTGATGTGTATTATGTTAAACTTGTTCTTGACTAACTTACCAAAATGTGATTATTTTCAAATGTTTTATATTGAATAGTGTGATTATTGATGAATGCTAGTTTAATGAAATCCCATTCAAACAATAGTTTGATTATTGATGAATGCAACTACACATGGTAGGTTCATAATAAATACTAATGTTTGAATGGGATTTCATTAAACTTACATTAGTATTTATTATGAACATACCATGTGCAGTTGTGAATGTGCATGACAGATACATTTCTATAGATGGTCAAGATTGTACATAACTACTTGCATGTCTCAAATGCAATTAATGTTATACAACTAAATGACTGGTGATTATGAAACTAAATGAATAATACACTTAATGATTATAATTATGAACAAAATGATTATGTAGCTAAATGAATAAAAATGATTATGCAACCAAATTAATAATGCACCTAATGATTATGAATAATATACCTAATGATGAGACTAAATGGTAATGAATTGAATTTTTTTTGGAATGTGCCAACCATAGTACAATGACATAGGATTAGGTGGAATAAAGAAGGAGATGAATAAATTGAGGTCTCTAAAATGTGTAATGAGAAAGCGGGAGGAAAATGCAAATTGTTTGAATGGGGGTGAAGGGATTTGTTGTTGTGCATATGTGGAGAGAAAACCTAGTTTTGATATTGCCAAGGATAGTCTACACCACTGATAATAGGAATCAAGATGTTATGAAAAACCCAAGGCATGGATTGACTCTTAGACAATAGGTGTCTCGTGCATACAATACTGTAAACACCATATAGATGTAGATACAAGGTTGTAAGTTCATGCAGGAGAAACCATCTAATATGCCATACCCCAAAGACATGCCCCAGTATACACCCATCCAAAATGTACTAGGATATAAGATGATCTTGGTAGCCATAGGTAGGAGTAGTCATAGGACAAAAAGATGCAAATAAAAGAAAAAAGACCAAATTATGCAAACAAAATGCACATGGCCAATTGACATCTCTTGCCTAGAGTATGATTTAGGACCAGGGATAAACTCCGAGACCTAGGAAGGATACATCCCGTTGGGTAGGATTGTCTGATAGGACTTTTTAGGCAATAGAGTAGAAGACATGCACATATGGATGAAAATGTGGTACAAAATGGAGAGACTTGATTAGGTTCATGTGGATGGGTGTTTGGACAACACAGAAGTCAAGAAGAAGCTCATGATGGTATGATAAAAGAATAAGTATCCAATAGAATACTGAGAGGGGGGGTGAATCAGTATACTAAAAAACTTATACAAGCTCCCAAACTCAAAAATAAACTTATCAACAAGTAACTCAGTCAAGATAATATCTCAAAGATTACCAACATCAACTAGTTTGACTGTTATGACAACTTAATAGTAAACAACTTCAATCTTGTAAACATAAAAAATGCTTAATCATATGTCAACATATTCATCTCTCAATGCTTCCAAATATCATGCCTTATCAGAATAGTTAAGTATTTAATCAAATCAACAAATAAGATCATAACCACAAAAGCATTTACCACTTGACACAAATACTTCTAAGTGGGAAACCCAAATAGGTAAAAACCATGGTGAGATGAGACTCACAAGGATAGATATTTGAACACTTTTGAAGTTCGCCTTGTTAGGAGCCAAGCCTGTTAAAGCTTTTGCAATAAGTCCTGTTAAGAATTAATTCCGGTTAGGAATCACCCAATTAAGAGATTTAAAAATATGCCTTGATGAAAAGCACAATAACCTGTTAGGAGTAACCTCGCTAGAGGATTTGAGATTCCAAACTAATGGACCACCTTGTTAGAGGATTTAGAAAGTAACCAAGCTTGTTAGAGCTTACTCGGTTAGGGGATTTCAATTTCTGTTGTAATTGTTAGAAAACAATAGGTTTTCTTGATCTGTCTAAATAGCACTACATCTGCTTGATTAGATCCTTCTTAAGCTTCAATCTGCCTATACTCAAGCTGTAGATCCATCCACCAGTTAGGCAACCACACACTCAACTGGTTTCTACCAATCTTGTCAACTTTGCCAACTCTTAACAAAACAATATCATAGACCTTAAATACAAATCAAATAGGTTGGTAACACAACAAAAACCTAATTCTCATCATCAAGATTAAAAAAAAGTCAGTACAATCTTCACCGTTAGAAATCATAACAATCTCTTCACATTCTTCAAGAAAAATCCAACCACTCCATGATCACCACTTCATCGGACTTTGTAACTCATCACACGCTATGCATTAGATGCAATCCACTTTGATCCTTTCCAAGATAACAAACGCGCCAAATCAATCTAAACTAATCCTTATTCAATGATCACTCATGTCTCCATCATTACCATTCAATATTAGATATTAAACCAACAAAATTGATCGGTTAGGGTTTAACAAGAAACAACTGGTAGGGTTTACCGGTTACATAACATGGAAAGGTTTAACGCTTTACATCAGTTCAACTTACAAACTACCATATACCAGTTTACAACATCTTCCTCAAATTTTATCATATCGGTTACAAGACAATAGCAATAACAACAATAACATCAACAATATCATGAATATCATTCACCGGTTCAATTGACATCAATGACAATATATCATTAATGCAATCTATATGGAAAATGCCAACAATCTGAAAATCCCAACAATCTCCCCCTTTGGCATTGATGGCAATAAAAATATCAATGCCTCTGATTTGTTGTTGTGATTAGTGAATAGGAATCCCGGTTTACATTACCAAGTATTCACCATGCTTTGTCTGTCTTTAGTCTATCGTTGGTTCACCTAATCAAACACATAATTCTTCTCCGCAATCACATAATTCTTCTCCCCCTTTGACAACAATGCCAAATTGAAAGTAAAACATGTAATTCCAAATTCTCACTGTGCATCAACATACTACAACTTGATGCTCCCCCTATGGAATACATCCACTTCCAAAAATATCAATCCATGTAATATTTTGCAAGTAATTCAGAGACTGACGCAATCAGCATTATGCTCAACTAACTTCATGAGGAGGGACAAACCCCGACTGACTTCTAAGATACTTTTGGTAAAGATATCTGCAAGTTGCTTTTGAGTAGAAACATTCTCTAAGATAAACATCTTTACTTTGAACTTTTTCCCTCAAAAAGTGATACTTCAATTTAATGTGCTTAGTCCTTGCGTGCAAAACAAGATTCTTAGAAATATTTATTGCACTTGTATTATCACAAAAAATATTTATAGGTTTTGAGATCTTCATCTTAAAACCTTCCAAAATGTGTCTCATCCAAATATCTTGTGTGCAATTCATGTAGGATACTACATACTTAGCTTCAATAGTAGATTATAAAGTACAACTCTTCTTCTTACTACTCCATGAAACTAGCCTTCCTCCTAGAAAGAATGCTCCATCGGTAGTACTCTTCCGGCCATCAATATTTACTGTCCAATCAACATCAGTGTATGCCTTCAAATCAAAATCGCCTCCATATGGATACCATAACCCATAGTCAACTGAACCTTTAAGATATCTAAAAATTCTCTTGGTTGCTATCAGATGTGGTTCCTGATTTTTCTGAAATCTAGCAACTATACCAACTGCATGGGCAATATCCGGTCGACTGTGAACAACATAGTGTAATTTGCCAATCATTGACCTATATTCCTTTTCATCTACAAACTTAGATGCATCTTCATTGGACAATTTACAACTTGTAATCATTGGAGTTCCAACTAGTTTATAGTCACTCATGCCAAAAGTCTTCAAAACCTCTTTCACATATTTAGATTGAGTAATGAAAATACCATTCTTCATTTGTTGTATCTGCAAGCATATAAATTTTTTTATTTCCCCTACTAATGACATATCTAACTCATTCTTCATTTCATCTGCAAAATTATTGCTCATGACATCATTACCTCCAAACATAATGTCATCAACAAATACTTCACTGACCAGTATTTCATCCCCTTCAAACTTGAAATAAATGTTGTTGTCATCACTGGTTCTTGCAAATCCTATCTTCATTAGATGTGTATGAAGTCATTTATACCATGCTCTAGGTGCCTGATTTAATCCATACAAAGCTTTATGCAATCTGCATACCATGTCTTCCTTATCCGTCAATGCATAACCTTCAAGCTACTCAATATAAACCTCTTCTTCCAATATCGCATTCAAAAATGCAAACTTAACATCCATCTAGTATACCTTGAACTTCTTATGGGTTGCAAATGCAAGTAATTTTCTAACTCCTTCCAGTCTTGCTACTAGTGCAAAATTTTCTCCATAATCTTCACCTTCTTCTTGCACATAACCTTTGCAAACTAATCTTGCCTTATTGCGAACTACAACACCATCTTCATTTAACTTGTTTCTGAACACCCATTTAGTACCTATAACATTCTTGTTTACCGGTCGGGGTACTAGGGTCCAAGTGTTGTTCTTCTCAATTTGATCCAATTCCTCCTTCATTTCTTTCACCCAATGATCATCACTAAATGCCTCCTTAGCACTTCTAGGTTCAATGTTGGAGATCATGCAAGAGTTCTCTCTAATTCTCCCTCTAGTTAGTATTGCAACATCCTTATCCCCAGTAATCTTCTCAGGACTATGATTTAGTCTCACATATCTAGGAATAACATGATCATTCTCATCAAGTTCATCTTCTTAATTGTCTTCTTCCTCTAAATTTATTTATTCCGGTTGAACAAGTACATCAAGATTTGATTTGCTGGTTTCTAATTTAACAGTTCCAAGTTCCAAAAGTAAAATGCAAGAATCTTCATCCTTTCTCTCTGAACTAGTTCCTTCTGAAATTTTAGGACATTCATCTACATGAACATCATCACTCTCAATAACTCTCTGTGTCTGGTTGTTGAAGCATTTGTAGGCCTTACTCTTGGTGGAATAACCAAGAAATATGCCTTCATCACTCTTAGCTTCAAACTTTCTTATGTAATCACCTCTTTTGATAAAACATTTGCTACCAAATATTTTAAAATAGCTAACATCAGGTGATCTTCCATACCAGTACTCATAAGGTGTCTTGTCCTTACCTCTTTTCACCAAGACTCAGTTCATTGTGTAACACGGTTAGGGGATTTTAATTTCTACTGTAATTGTTAGAAAATAACAGGTTTTCTTGATCTATCTGAATAGCACTACATTTACTTGATCAATCTGAATAGCACTACATTTACTTGATCAGATCCTTCTTAAGCTTCAATCTACCTTTACTCAAACTGTAGATCCATCCACTAGTTAGGCAACCACACACTCAACTGGTTTCTATCAATCTTGTCAACTTTGCCAACTCTTAACAAAACAATATCATCGACCTTAAATACAAATCAACTAGGTCGGTAACACAACAAAAACCTAATTCTCATCATCGAGATTACAAACAAGTCGGTACAACCTTGACTATTAGAAATCATAACAATCTCTTCACATTTTTCAAGAAAATTCCAACCGCTCCATGATCAGCTCTTCATCGGACTTTGTAACTCATCACACACTATACATTAGATACAATCCACTTTTATCCTTTCCGAGATAGAAAACACGCCAAATCAATCTGAACTAATCCTCATTCAATAATCACTCATGTCTCCATCATTACCGCTCAACATTAGATCTTAAACTAAAAAAATTAATTGGTTAGGGTTTAACAGAAAACCACTGGTAGGGTTGACCGGTTACATAACATAGAAAGGTTTAACTCTTTACATTGGTTCAACTTACAAACTACCATATACCGGTTTACAACAACTTTCGCAAAGTTTATCATACCAGTTACAAGACAATAGCAATAATAACAACAACATCAACAATATCATGAATATCATTCACTGGTTCAATTGACATCAATGACAACATATCATTAATGCAATCTATATGCAAAATGCCAACAATCTAAAAATGCTAACAACTCAAAGCTCAGAAATTGGGATTAATCTTAGTGTACTGGGATGGAAGCTCAGTGTGATTGGATGAAGCTCAGCGTGATGGGATAATTCTTATTTGTAGCTTGGGAAAAGACTCATCATCTCAGGGACAATGGAGAAATGAAGATGCAAATAACCTTGATATACATTGGCAAGGTGGTGATTTGGATTGAAGGAGACAACCATTTGTAGGTGAGGTGAGGGAGGGATGTAATTATGTAGATTCATTAAGAGATTGGATGTTCTAGGAGTGGGATGGGAAGGTTTATGCGATGGTGTAGATTGAAGGAATGGATGGATCAAATGGTTGCAAGAGAGTGGGGGGAATGGAATAGGGGATCATAGGGTTGCCTTTTCTGTAGAATGAAGAAGACAATCGACTGCAAGCAAAGCAAGGGGAATCAACGTAGGAGTCATCCTGCATAGATGACCTCATAAATAAGAGTGAACAATCCTCCTCATTGCTAAGGTGCGGGAATGACATCAGAATATTCAAATTTTTATTATAAAATATGAGAAACGAGTGGGTGGGTGGGAGGAAATGGAAGCATAGGTGAGGATCATAACATGACTCATGTCATGTCAGAGCATTTGCAACAACAAATCTGACTGTTTGAGTCATGTCAATTAATTTTTCATATTTCAATTAATCATCTCCATAGGTGAGCGGTTGTGAACTACATGTCAAATTATTCAATTTATGGAATATGAACACCAAGCGGGTGGGCGGGAGAAGGATATGTCATGAAGCAGAATTTGGTTGCAAATACTATAAAAGTTGCAGGATGGGGGGGTTTAAGCCAGATTGTCCAAGCAAATGGTGGATCTAGCTTATTTACCCTAACGCCCGAAACCAATTTTTCACCAAGGTACTTGCCCATAGCACCATAGAGTGGTTTTCACTATGGATGAATTGATTATTCTTTACTTTTTTTATTTTTTCATTTTTTTGTATTTTTCTTGATTTTTTTATTTTTGAAAAAAAACTTGGTGATCTCTGAGGACTAGACATACAAAATTTTCATCCAAGGGTTCACCTTCAGGAGTATCCAACTAATAGGCACCTAATCCATATTTTGCAGTAATTACATAGGGTCCAAGCCAATTAGGCTCGAATTTGCCTTTCTTTTCACGATCCTATAGGTTTCTCTTATTCTACATGAGCACAAGGTCACCAACATTAAACTCTCAAGTTTGGACCTTCTTGTTGTAGACCGCAAACAATTTTGATAAACCTAGAGGTGATTCAAGGCCTTAAGGCATCTTTCATCTAGTAATTTAAGCTCTTGTAGCTTGGCAATTCTGTATTCTTCTTTTGGGAGGATGCTCTGCAGTGAGACCCTTAGTGACGGGATCTTGATCTCAAGGGGTAGGACAACTTCAAAATCAAAGACTAGTGAGTATGGGGTGGCACTTGTGGGTGTGCAAATGCTTGTGTTGCAGGCCCAAAGGGTGGGATGGAGTTGCAAGTTACAATCATGACCAACTTCATTGACTATCTTTTTGAGGATTTTGATGAGGGTTTTATTTGAAGCCTCAACCTGACCATTACCTTGTGAGTAGTATGGAGTGGAGAAGCGGTATTGGATGGAGAATTTATGGTATATTTCTTTAAAATCTTGATTTTTGAAGGGTCTGCTATTATTTGTGATGATTGCTTTAGGAATTACATAGCGACAAATAAGGTAATTCAGGATGAACTTGTAAATTTGTTTGTCAGTTGTGAAGGTGAGTGGTATGGCTTCGATCCACTTGGTGAAGTATCACTTGGCAGTTATTGTAAATTTGTGACCATTGGATGAAGCAGGGTATATTTTCCCTATGAGATCAAGACCCCACTATGAGAAGGGCCATGGTGTGATGAATGACTGTAGATATTGACAAGGAACACACTTCTTCACATAGTGATATGCATCTTCTTCCATGGTTGGCCAGTAGTATTTTATTCGCAAGATATTTTTAGCTAGTGTAAGGATGCTTGAGTGTGCTCTAAAAATGCCTTTTTGCACCTCACGTAGTACCCATTCAGCCTCCTCTTTGTCTAAACACCTTAGGAGGGTTCCATCAAAATGCCTTCGAAAGAGGGTGTCACCAAGGTTAGTTTACCGGGCGGATCGACAAATGAAGGTCTATTGTTGGGTTTTGGTGAGGTAAAGTGGGATAATGTTATCATGAAGGTGTGCATAGGGTTCTTGATACCAAGGAGATTAGGGACCAACAAGAACAGACACCATTTCAGTTTTAGGAAGCTCATATGCCTATACAAGGAGTTGTTCAACCTAGAACTCACACTTCTGACTATTTGCTGACATCTCTAGAAGGGAACCAATAGTTTCCATAGTGTCAGCATCTCTATTATTTGTTCTAGGGACTTGTTCAAATTGGATGACAATGAAGTATTGCTTGAGATATTCAACCATGCTACGATAAGGGAGCAATTTGTCAACCTTAATCAGATACTCATCATTTACCTGTTTGATGACAAGCTGGGGGTTGCCATAAACTTGTAGCTCATTAATCTTTCATTGTATGGAAATGCAGAGCCTAGTGATAAGGGCCTCATACTTTGCAATAGTGTTGGTGCATGCAAAGGCAATATTGTGAGACTTAGGGATATAGTCTCCTTGAGGGGTTATCAGTAGGATGCCTACCCTCGATCCATTTTGTGTGCACGATCCATCAAATTATAATTGCCATTTGGTGGATTTATAGACAGTCATGATGTCATCATCACAAAACTCAGCTATGAGGGGGTGATCTCCTTGAAGAGGGGATTTGGCTAGCTAATCCGCTATAACTTGTCCATTTATGGCTTTTCGATCCACATACTCAATGTCAAATATTCTTAAGAGCATGACCCAATTAGCAGTGCGACTTGTGAGGGAAGCCTTAGACAATAAATACTTCAGAGGGTCAATCTTGGCTATGAGCTTTGTCTTGTTGTTGAGCATGTAGTGCCACATTTTTTTTGTGTTGAATACTAATACAAGACTGGCTCTTTCAATGGGAGTATAGTTAAGCTCATACCCTACAAGAGTACGAATGATGTAGTATATCATATGCTCTTTTCCATTCTCATTTATTTATGCTAACAATTCCCCCAATGCCACTAATGTAGCTGATAAGTACAAGAGAAGTGGTTGCCGTAGGATTGGTGGCATTAAGACTAGAGGAGAGGCCAAGTATTCCTTAATTTTTATCAAAAGCCTTCTGATATAGGTAGTCCCACTTAAATTTGGTATCTTTGTGAAGGAGATGAGAAAAGGGATGGCACTTGTTTGCTAGTTATGCAACAAACCTCCAGATGGACTATTGCTTTCGTTGAAGTCTGCAAAGTTGCCTGAGTGTCTTAGGGGGAGGCATTTCCATTATAGCTTTTACCTTTGTGGGATCTACTTCAATGCCTCTATGAGAAACTATAAACCCTAGGATTTTTTTTGATGTAACTCCAAAGACACACTTCTTAGGATTTAGACACAACTTGTATTTCTCAAGTCTCTCTAAAATTTTCCTTAGGATGGGAATGTGCTATGTTGGAAGCAATAATGAGGGAAGATTGGGGGGGGGTGAATCAATCTTCACCGGATTGACAAAATCAACTACAAAACAAATCTGATAAACTACAGGAATAATAAGGATAAGAAAATTAACAAAACAACACACAACACCAATATTTTTGACATGGAAGACTCAGTTAAGGGAAAAACCATGGTGGGAACCTACCCACAGTAAGATGATACTTTGCAGTAGTATGTGAAAATATTATAATGGGGATGCACATGCATTCAGACACACTTCCTAGAGCTCACTTCTCAAAATATAATGGCCTAGAAGGCAACAACCCTTAGGGAAGTCTCACTAAATTACAATAAGATTTAGACTACAATCCAGAAAAAATGAACTACAAAGATAACATCTACAAATGCTTGATAACAATTCCATTTAAGCACAAATGTCTACTCTACAACACAAATTTCTCCTCAATCTCAACACCAAAGGATAAATCACTTTTTCGCACATAAACCTCTCTGAGACAATGGAGACACAACCTTGATACCTAAATTACATGAATATATCAGCTATATATACAAATCATCAACCTTGATAACAAGGTTGGCTAAATCCTTAACTTACAATTACAAAATTACAACATGCGAGACAAAATTGACCACCAGACCAATATAATAATTTACATGACATAACATGGACCTAAAGAAAATTCCCAAATGCCCAACTCCATCGGAAATCATGCCAAGATCAACCGTAAAATGTTACACCACCAAAGATACTGCATAACACGAAAATCATCACCGGTTCATAGAAACCATAAAAAAATTACACAACGATCAATATGGATCACCAAAACAAATAGAACACAACTAGGAAACACTAGAAAGCATGTTAGAATCATTAGAAACAGTTGCACCAATACTACTTTTCAAATGTTCTTATGTCAATGTCTGAAAGCTCAAGAACATGACCAATCCACAACTGTCACAAAGAAAAATAACTTCTAGAGCACCAAATCATGATCCATCTGAATTGAAGATACACAAGACCATCCCAAACAATATCCCAAAATCTTAGCACAAGATTTCATCACACTAGAATATAACGAAGGAAATATCGAACTTTGCAAAACAAGGATCAACAAAACAAAACTGCAAATCGAATCATAAGATCTTCCCAATTGCAATCACCAGAGAAAATCATAGGAATATATTGACATCAATGACAACAACATATCATAGTAGCAACAATGTCCAACAATATCCAACATGCTCTTCTCTTATTTTGGACTTGCCTAGAAGATCATCTATATAATCCTCCATTATTTTGTGTACGAGATCATGGAAAATTGTTGTCATAGCTCATTGGTAAGTAGCTCCTAAGTTCTTAAGGCCAAAGGGAATAACTTTATAATAAAAGATTCACCATGGTGTTGTAAATGTTGTCTTGTGTTGATCTTCTTTAGTGATCCTGATTTGATTATACCCCAAAAAACTATCCATAAGTGATAACATTTCATGTCCTATTGTAAGGTCCACAATCATGTCTATGTTTGGTAATGGGAAATCATCTTTTGGACATGCTTTGTTCAGATCCCTAAAGTTTGTTCATATTCTAATGCCCCCAGTTGGCTTGCTGATGGGTACAATATTAGAAACCCATTCGGTATAATCTATGCATTTAGTGAAACCTACATCTAACATCTTTTGTAATTATGCTTTAACCAATAGTGCTATTTGGGGATGCATCTTGCATAACTTCTGTTTAACTGGTTTGTCATTAGGTCTAAATACAAGATTGTGTACCAATAGTTTGGGATCAAGGCCTAGCATGTCTGCATAGGACTAGGCAAAGTTGATTTGTGTCTCCTTTAGAAACTTCATGAAATTCTGTTTCTCTTGATCCATTAATGATTTGGTGAGGAACACATTCTTTGGGTTATCTTTTACTCCCATGTTGATAGTGTCAGTTTCTTCAATCAATAGTGGTGATCTCTCCTATTTGGATGAAACCATGGTAGGTAAGTCAATTCCCCAATCTTCCAATGCCTAATCCAAGTTATTACTAGAATATGTGTCCTTTCTTTTTACTTTTTTTTGTATCCAAAGGTGCCTCAGAAAGGTTTTCACCAAGGGATTTTTTCTTTTTGTTTTCATTTTTGTGATTGATGAGGGAGTTGACTTGACTACCAAAGTAAACTTATGGGTGATGTTGAATCCCATGAATAGATGTGTGGTTCTCGAGGTCTCACATATTAAGTAATGTTATAAGAGAATCATCATTGGCACAAACATCTAAAATAGGTGGTTCTTGTTGGTAATGGTCAATGAGTTCGAGATGAATCAGTTTGATCTCATGTGATGTGGAAGGGATAATGGGCGTGATGGCATTTACATTGGTATCATCAAATATGTCATCTTTGCATTCAAAAGACATTTGATGAAACTCCTCTTCATCGGATTCTTCAACAATGACAAGAGCATCTAATTGGACCCCAATGATGGTGATCTTAGGCACAGGTGTGAACCCCAAGCCCCTATTATACTTGTATGAAATTGAGGAGATTGATGGTTTTCTACCTTTTTCTTTAGGTACAACACAATGTCCTTTATAACCCATCTTTTCTACTATAGCAGAGGCCTTCAAATACATCTGTTTTGGGTTTTTTGTTGGTTCTTCTTCTTCCTCTCTATATAGCCAAGAGATGACATCAATTTCCAATCTTTCCTCATCAAGTGGACCCCAATGTTGGAAGGTGGTTTCTTTGCATTGTATAGTAGGTATTTCTTGTTTCTTTATTTCTTTTGGCTTTCCATATGACTTAGGAGAGAGTGGGAGTTGACCCATGTAGAGAGCATTCTTCAAGGTGTACTCTCCACAACCATTGTCGATTGTTTTGACCTTGTCCTCAAGTAATGATGAAGTGGATGTGACATTGGATGGATTAGATGGAGGGAGAGGAGAAGGTAAGTTAAGTAGATAATGATAAGGATGTTTCCCTATAAGAAGTTTGCAATACTCAAAAGGTTGTGGGTCAACATAGATGGTGATTTCCCTACCATTGAATGGAAATTTCAGGCATTGATGGTACGTGGAAGGGTCGGCTTAAATGGAGTGGATTGGTGTAGGAGCACCCTTCTAAGCTCTTCCTCCATTTGGATTTTTTTGGGATTTTGCTTCATTAAGAAGCCATGTAAATGTAATAAGAGCCAAGAGCTCATTGGTCTTGTTTAGGTCCTAGGTTCACAAGTCTAGGTTGAGTATTCTTTTGTAGTAGAGGGTATGTGTTCCCATTGATGAGTTTGGGGTCATTTTAGCATGGTTGTGTCCATAGGATAGCCCAATGTAGGCCTAAAGGTCAAGAAAAGCAACATTGCAAAAGTTGCTCAAAAGTTGCACGACAACTTTTTAAAGTTGTCATGTAACTTTTCCACCTAATAGGTCATAACATTAGCTTGGAATGGAGAACCATAACCTTGGCACACAAACTGAGGAAAAGAAATTATATATGGTGGAAAACCCTAAAATGATGGGTTGGATGTCAGATTGTATGGCCAAAGGAAAAAGACCTTGACTATGACTGTGTTTTGGTTGCCAGTCGGCACAAATGAAGCAATGAAGGATTGTTAATGGATTGTTCTAGAACCTAAATTTTATTGGGAGTATTTTTTAGTGTTGACACATTCATTTTGAGCACTTAGATTAAGTTTTTTTTACAATTTTTGGTGTGTTTGTAAATATTTTGTAAATTTCTTCCTTACTGTCCAATTTTGGACTGTTTTGTGTAAATGGGTTGACAACTCCTATCCCCATTGTGGAAACACCATGAAACCATGGGGATTAGGAGCGCAGACCTTCTATAGTATCTCAGAGGAAGCAAGGCCCTTGAAGATGCAAGAAATCCTTTCAAAGACCCACTCCTAGGCGAGACTAGACTGTGCCCGGCTAGGAAGGGTTAAGGTTGTAGAGGTCCGTGAGAGCAAGGAAGGACAAGGAAGGAGGCACACTTTGGAGGAGTTGTAGAGGGGTGTGTGGAACATAATTGGTGAGAAGGAGGAGCCTCCACCAATCTAGACAAGGTGGTGAAGATAGAAAACCATCACTGTGACCCTGGCAGGCCTAAAAACCCTCATAAAAACCCTCAAAAACTCCTAAATTCACCTAGGGCAGTGTACGGATGCTTGGAGGCCCAAAACCATGAAAATATTTGAGCCTTTTCCAAATTATTAGTAGTCCCTTTGGGAAGTTTCACAAGTTTGGGCATCGTTTGCAAGAGGGAGCCCTAAAAGTCCGGAATGGACGCCTAATTGGGGCATATTCCTTGTAGCCCTATTTTGTAGGAAAGAAGCAAAATAGTGAGATTGGTAACAAGTAGTGAGATTGGTAACAAGTAGGAAGGTAAAAACCTCTTGGGGGAACATGAATGGATGGAGAAATATGTCAAAGACCTATCCTATCCTTTCTAGGACCTGAGAGGGTGTGGGAAGAGTTAAACCCTTATTAGCCTATGTAAGGGTTTTTGAAGCTTGTGAGTAGGTGAGAGCTTAGGAGAAGAATCACATGATGTTGGTGGGTGGATTGGGAAAGGTCAGAGGATTCCACAAGCAAGGGAAGTCCTAGAGACCCTAGGGTGTGGTTGGAACACCTAGTGATCCAAGGGGAGGATCAAAGAGCATAGACTAGGCTAGTCTATCCCAAACCCATTCCCATCATGGATCCAAGGATGACCAAGAAGAATTTTATAAGGGAGATCAAGGTCCAAAACTTGGAAAGTTTTATCCACTATATTGGGGCCCAATTGAAGAGGTAAGGTGATTGTTCCTTTGGAGACTCTATCTACATCATCATATGCTTTTATTACTATCTTGCCTAACGTGTCAACCAAGTCCTCATAGATTTCTTTGTTTTTTAATTAATTTATATGTACATAGATTCAAGCTAGATCAACCATCTATGATGACTCTCTTAATTTTATGTTTATGCACAAGCGATTCAATGTGAAGAGGCTTGTAATGGGTCGCGTCATTGGAGGGTGCATCATTGGATGTGAAGACTAGATGGTGCGACGTGGTGAGGTTACCTATGAGGGCTTGGAATTGGGTAGCATTGATATTATCAAGGATGAGATTATAAGAGGATTTCTCAAGGATCTCTTTGTGGATGGGGCATGTTTTGAGTAGCTCAAGGATGGAGATCTATGCAGGAGTGTTTCCAAGGTGATCAAGGATATCATATCGACATGTGGGGGGTTGGGGAGGGGGAGGGGGGTCTCCTAGAATAGTTAGTCTTCCTTTGCGGGTGGTGACATTGAAATCATTTTTATAATTAGGAGGTGCAATGCCTTGAATTATTATCTTTGCTTGGGAAGGGGTTCCTTGGATGGTGATTTTGGGTCTATTAGTGGGTGGGGGATGTACTTTTTTGATGGTAATGGTGTTGATAGAGGTATCAATAGACTCTATGTGACCACTAAGGATTCAAAGTCAGATATATAGTTGGTATAATCATAGTTGACCATATGAGATGATGAGGCCTTATCTTTGCCATGCTTAGGGAATGGGTCTTGAAACATTTTTAGCTTGTCATTAGAGTTACCAGATTTGGAAACATCAACCTCAATATACCCTTTATCAATAAGTTCTTGGATGTAATTCTTGAGTTTCATACACTTTCTTGTATCATGACCATTGATATGATGGTACTTGCAATATTTGTTCTCATTGTACCATTAGGATTTGGGTTGGTTAAAATCAAAAGGGTGCATCATCAAGAAGACAATTTAGCACCAACCTTAACAAGTTTTTGGAAGATGACATCAATGGGTTCACCTAGAGGGGTATACTCACATTTACGATTGGACCAAGGGGTGTGACCTTGGATGGAGGTGGGATTGCAGGGTTGATCTTGAAAATTGGACTAATTGTAAGGATTGGGTTGGATGATGAATAAATTATTGGTGGTGGGTTTGAATGGTGCAGCGATGGTTTGGATATGTTTAGCAATAATGACTCCATCATTGGTCACATTTTTGTTTCTGGACCATAATTTTGGCTTATCATTATGAGAGGAGGAATTTTACATTGATTTTTTATAGTGTTTGATAGTTCTATCCTCTAAGAGCGTACACTCTAAAGCTAAACCCTTCTTGGAAATTTCTACAAAGGAGGTCAAGCATTGGTGAGTCAAGGGTTTCGACAATTCTGGTAATAGATCACATTGAAATAATTTGACTAGGTTTGGCTCTAGTATCGTCTAAGGGAATCTCTTAATGAGATGTCACCATCTTTGAAGGAAGTTGGTGTAAGTTTCCCCAAGCCTTTGCTTTGTGTTACACAGGTCTATTATAGAGGCATCATTCTCAATGTTATAAGTATAATAATCCATATTTTTTTTAACTAAATCAAGGAATGATCTGATGGAGCCCTATGGTAGAGAGGAGAACCAAGCGAGGGCCTCATCAGTGAGGCTTTTTGGAAAAAGTCTTCTGAGATATATGTGACTATAGGAGACTTCTTGGCATGAAACAAAGAACTCTTGGACATGATGTCTAGGATCACCCTCGCCTTTATATTTTTTGAACTTAGGCATCTCAAAACCAGGTGGATACAGAGAAACTAAAATGGTTGGGTCATAGGGGTACGAACATATTTCTTGAAAGGAATAAGTTCTCTTATTAGTACCCTCTTTGAGATTTTTGATAAGGTTCTTCATGTCCTCGATTTACTTGATGAGATCAAGTTGTTGATTGGGAATATTAGGAACATAGTGACCTATATTTAAAGTTGGGATTTGATATGACAAGGATGAGGGACCACCACCAATGTATTAATATGAATAATGTGGAGGAGGTTGGGAAATGTAGGGATCTTGTGATCCTCAGATTGTGCTAATGGGAGGTAAGCTCATGTTGATGTAGTTAGCCATGTTATGGAGAGGGATAAACGAAATGTACTTGTAGGAATAGAAGTTGCAGGTACAAATGTTGTAGGTGCAGATGTTGCGGGTTGAGGATGGAGAAAAGGATCAAGGATGGATCTATCAAAATCAGGGGGCAATTGTGCCCCTTGGACAATGAGTTCAGCCACAAGCCTATTGGCATCATGTTTAAAAAATTTCTCCATCATGTCTTTGATTATAGGGGTTGTTGTTGGATGACTGGACACATGAAGAAAGATCGGGCTAATCAACAAGTGCTTCCTCTTCGGGTGGAGGATTTTGGGTGAAGGGGTCATTTAATTTAGGCACATTATCCTTATTTCCTTGGGCAACCATTTTTTTTTTTTGTGATCAAGTCAAGACCATGCATTAGTGCTTCAAAAGTGAGTGATGAGTGATTAATAGACTTAGAAATTTTTTATGTTGATTATGATTGGAAATGATTTGGATCGAGTCCTTTGATTAGGATAAAGTTTTATTGAATTAGGATGGCACCCAAACAATGTGACAACTAGGTTAGGTAAAATTTAGACCTTGAGATTAGGATAATTTGATAGGGCCTTTTTCTTACATGGGATGGACTTGTGTTCACAAGCAAAATAGGGCAAAAGGATTAGGGTTTGGATCAACCCAAAGTGATTGAGAAAAGTTACTTAGGACAAATTCTTCCCCAAGAACAAAAGAAAAATGATTAATTCATATAAGATAAGGTCTAAATTAAACTTCACAAAGACGTGAACTTTTGGATGAGGTTGATTAATTTGATTGATTTTGGATAATTTGGATTTAATAGAGCATTGATGGAGATCAAGGTTGAAGTTTATTGATTTATTTGATCAAATTGTGCTAAGTCCTTGAAGGATGATTGGGTGGTGAATTATGGAAGCAAAGAAATTGGTCTTGGAAGAGGAGAAGTGATGAAAAGAAAAGGTTTCCTTAGGATGACTCAATAGGTCATGGGATTCTTAGGTAAGTAGGACAAATTGATGGGCCCACTAAAGTTAGTGTCTTGGGATAGACCATTTGTTTGCATAAAGGCACGGGCTCTTAAGGATTTCTCCTCATACTCATTGCTACGACCACATAGATAGTTGCAAAATCCATGCAAAAAGGTCATATGTATCAACAAGAGCTTGCGGTTGATATACAAAAACTTACGACGCTTAAGGAGTTTCTTCAAGCTAATATTCTTCTTTTTGACTTAGCAATGGATTGATCTTCTAGGATGTTGGGTTGATGTAGGCATGAAGGAAAATGGTTAAAAATGTGTGGAACTAAGGTTTGACTTGCGAAAATTTGATTTGAAAAATGTTTACAAAATTTTTGGGAAGGGTGTATTGTCAACTACTCTTGGTAAGGAAACATCAAGAAAAGTATACACATTGACCAAGTGTAACACTCAAAAATGAGTGTGAAAGTGAGTGTAAAGACATAGACACTATAACTTCATTAAAAAAATGAATACTCTTTATTCCTCAAATGAATCTATAATTCATTTAATAAATTCATTTGTTTCTCTCTCACACATCATTCACTAATCACATAATATCATTCTATATGCGAGTTCAATAATAGAAATTCACAAGTCTATATTCAATAAAGAGATATAATGTATTAGTACAACATAGGATACTCTTTTCATAGTATTTCAATCATACTTTTCATCTTTCATAATTTCATTACATAACTTAGGCATTCAATTGCCTTAAGCTTAAGTATACATATACAAGATAAATAACACGTTAAGGGAGTGAGATGCGTCCTTTGATCTCCAATCCTTTAGCTATCTTAAATTCAATCATTTAAATGAAGACAAGAACAAGATTCAGGTTCTTTTTCCACCTAACCTTGAAGCATACGTTTCCCTAGATTCATAGTCTATCAAGAATACCTGGCCCTGCACAAATTACTTAGCAAGAAGAATTCGATATGCAAGATGGAATCTTGGTGTGTGCCTCATATGATACATGCATTTTAATTTATTCTAATTCATTTAAGAAACATGCAAGATCATTACAAGGATATGGTAGAGATTCATAAATACATCCATCTATTTCAATGGTCAGTAAGTTACTCGGTCGAGTATAATGCCATGCATAGCAATAAGATAGTTTGGAAAAAAAAAACTATACTCTCTAAACCCCATATTCAACACCCATCTTGAAATGTATAATTTCCCATAAAACACATGACTATCATATTCATTCATCTAGCATACCTATCCCTTGTGTACATTATCGTTAAATTATATGGCATGCTCTATCATTCACATGCAAACAATAAATGTAAATCCTTTCTCAATAAAACAATCTTTTTCATTTCTCAACATTAAGAAAATAGTAAAATGAAGAAAAGAAGGTGTAACACATGTATGCACATATTTTCATATAAAATAATACATAAATGAAAGATATGAGCACACGTTCTTATAAATCTATATTTTCTCATGTGTTCTAAGTATTTGTTTATCATGCAAAAACTCTTAGTTTTATTATTCATCTTCTATGTTTATTTTTTCCATATTTTTTCCATTGGAAATTAATAACAGTAATCTATTTTCAATAATAAGGTTCATACGTATATATTTTATATGTAATCTAATGTTTTTTGTTCCTCATGTTTTCTCCAGGTATTCAAAATATAATCTAATTTTTACTACGTTTTTAGAAGTTGTCTCCTCTTAGTTGGAAATCTAAGAATACATGAATGCCATATAAAGAAATCCATTATCTTACAAAATTTAGTGTGTGTGTGTGTGTGTGTGTGTGTTGTTCAATGATTTATCACTATGAATATCATCATGTTGAATGAAGACAATCCTACTGAGATCATGTATCTAACAGAGATAAATTGAACAAGAAAAGTTGAAAAGAAGTGTATTTTGGAAATATTTTCATCTTTTTCTACTTTGGAAGAATCTGAAAATGTGTTTCCATTCATCTTACTGGAAGAATCATTTACAAGAATCATCTTATATGCATATGTATATTTATACACACACACACACACACACACACACACACACATATATGTATATATATTCATCTCAATATATATGTATACACACATATATGTGTGTGTGTGTGTGTATCTATCTATATATCTATAAAAGAAGCTCTTCAGTGCTGAGTTTATCATTAGCCAAAACAAAGATTAAATTTACAACAAACAGAGATACCAATCCAAAGATTTTATATATATTTACAAAACAATTTCCTAATCTACAAAGAAGACATATATATTTGCCAATCAGAGATATCTATTTTAACAAAGAAGGGCATTCTTCTATAAAAGAAATTGGCAGATTTTCATTTCAAAGAAGTGATTTTTCTACCATTCTTGAATAAAGAAAACTAAAATAGTTTGGACCTGATGTTGTGGAAATGGGAACAAGGCAACAGCAAAGTTCAATGTTAATAAGTTAGTTTCAACCATAAAACCAAAACAAATAACTAAAAACCATTCTAAACATATCAAAAGAGATTTCAAAAAACATGAAGGAAGTTTAAAAAAACAAAAGAAAGGAGAAGAGCCTCCCTAAGATGCTTCCATGATGCCCTTTGATGCTTCTCCCTTGTTTCTCCCCTCTCCATGTCCCAAATGAGGGTAGCTCTCAACTTTTAGCACTAGTCATGGATTCCATATTGATGCAACATGCGAATCTCAATCCTTGTTCAAAGTTATACTTCCTTTGGCCTTACAAATGATTACCTAACACCATATTTATACTCATCGGAACACGTCCAGTTCAGCTTCATAAGATTGCATTCACCAATGTAGGAAAATGAAACGTGTAATTAGGTCAGCCCTAAGAATTAGATAAATATTTTCAGAAAATAACAACCAAATGATGTGGTTTAGCAGGAAGGTCGGCCACATGCCAAATAACATCAGACAAGACCCAAAATAGATCCACATGCCAAGAATTATGTCTTTAATGAAGGAAAACCAATCGGTAAGCACAAGAATTGCCCTGAGAACCCAAAAACAACCAACCAGAAGCGATAATTGATTGAAAAAGAACTCAAATGAATGAAAAATATGGAATCAAGCATATGAAAGCATCTGGAAACCAAAAATAAGATATGCCATGAAAAACAAGCAACTACTGGTACATGCCAGTAAGAATACAAAAAACTGCACAAAGAACCAAACAATAACAAAACTAAAAGGAAATATTTTTGGTTGATGCAAGATTACTCATTGACCGGGGATGCTCCTGCATCAGACAAACTAGGTAGAAAAATATGTTCCATGAGAGACAACTCATGAACATCTAAAAGGATTTACAATGAAGATCCCATGCTCATTTCTGATCCAAACATCTTCTTTATCTGCCAACCTCTGTTTTAGCTCCTTCGATGCCTCAACCGGCTTCTCTAACCCCTAACCCTCTTTGTTTCTCTTTCTTTGCTTTTGATCAGCATATTGTCTTTATTTTTGCAACTTTGATTTGTTTCTAGCACAAAACTTCATCTGGTTTGTCACGATCAGCTCTTTGTCGACCAATTCCATCTATCCATCAAACTCATCTGTCAGATCCTTCTGCAAGCTCATGTTACCCTATGGTATAACCTCTACAACTGGTTCTATTAGATCTTTCTTCAAATCCTCTGATATAACTTCTGCAACCGGCTCCATCAATCCTTCTGGTATAGCCCCTACCACCAGTTTCTCGGCACTGCAACTTCTCTCAGGACTCGGTTTCTTCACCTCCTTCTCTTTCTCCTTTAAAAAAATCAATGTGAACTTTTGCCCATCCTTTTCAATAGTAACCAGGTTTCTTCTACAGTTATAAATAGCTCCTCTATCATACTACCAAGGCTTTCCCAACAAGATATGATAAACACTCATAGACACAATATCACATAAAAATTCATATCTGAAAGGCCCAATATTGAAACTCACCAAACACTACTCCTTTTTCTCTATCTTCTGATCATCTCGCAACCAACTCACCTCATAAGGAAAAGGATGATTAAGCCTCTTCAACCCAAGCTTCACAACCATCTCCTCAAATACTAAATTATTAGTACTTCCATTATCTGCAATGACCTTGCAACATATACCACTTGATTTAAATATAGTTCGAAAAAGACTCTTCCTCTGAGTAGATCTGGTATCCTTTCTTCTGAACATAAGGGATTCTCCTTGCTCCAGTGCATAGTTAGATCCAGTACCATCTGGTTCTTCACTTACCACACAGCTTCTTGTCATTCCCTGCTTACACTCATAGGATCTATGTCTGGTTTCTCCACAATTGAAACATTTGCCAAGTAATTATCTATTGGTATTCTTGCTACCTTTCCTTGGTGTCTTTTGTTCTAGTTATTTACTCCACTTAGTTTTTGACTCCTCTTATTCAACCGATTTCTTCATATTATCACTCATCCCGAATTTCTCATTTTCCTTATTTGGTTGTCTTCTTCTTACCTTCTCCTCAACCTTTAAAGCATACTGGTAAGCTTCTTCAACTATGGAAACCTCCAACATACTCATCTCATCTTGAATGCTAAAAGCAAGTCCATTGATGTACCTCACCACCTTTTCTATGTGTATCTCTTTATGTCCAGATTTGATTACCACCTTATAGAATTCCTCAGTATATTCCTTCACAGTCATGTTTCTCTATTTCAGGTTTTACAACTTCTGGAATAACTCCAATTCATAGTCTCCCAGTATGAAATTGGCCTTCAATCTTGCAACCATGTGTCTTCGTCGGATGATCTTCAATTCACCCTTCTCCACTTTGTCTTTCTGCAATTCCTTCCACCATAAGGCAACATGCCCTTTCAACTTGGTTTGTGCCAACTAGACTCTTTGCCGGTCCTTGACATCCTCAAACTCAAAGTAGTCCTCTAACTCTTTGATCCAATATATCAGATCCTCTGGGTTCAGCATTCTGGAAAATTTAGAAACCTCAAATTTATGCACTTTACTCGCTTGCACCACTGATTTCAGGAATCTTTCCTCTCTCTCATCTTTTAGTCCTTTAGCTTCCTCACATTCTTCACTGGCTTCCTCATATTCATCCTCAGAATCAGGGTTTCTTCACAAACAAGCCAAAGCATTTTGGATTTTATTCCTCACTTCATTCTTGAAGTCTTCCATCATTTGCTCTATCCTCTAAGGGTTTGTCCTCCTCGCTGGCATCTCTTCTTCCACTCTGGTGAGCTGCCTCAACTCGACGATCTAACTACCAGTTTCAATTGCCTCCCCTCAGCGATCTATTAAGCACATGCATAGTCTACCTCTAATCGGCGGTCTATCCACCCCAAGGAATGCCTCAATGCTCACAAATGATTCTTCCACTAGCCAATCCATAACCAGCTCTGATACCACTTGATGTAGCCATAACCGGTAAAAACCCTCAAAAGAGTCAATCGACTTATGCAGCAAGAGAGACACAATGAAAGAAGCAATAGAACATAACAAATTCATAAATAGATCATATTAAAGCCATAGAACTTCCAAAAATCATCCGGTAATCATTATATTACCATCAAAGAACATCTAGTAATTAACCGGTTACATGCAAGCTGCAAGCCAAATACAATCCAATCGGAACTCTAAGGATCAACCGGATCATAACTATGAATCTAAATCCTAATTCCAAGTTCTACTTCCTTTACCGTTACAAATGATTACCTAACATCATATTTATACCGCCGGAACACATCCGGGTCGGCCTCATAACATTACATTCACCAATGTAGGAAAATGAAACGTGTAATTAGGTCGGCCCTAAGAATTATATAAATTTTTCCGAAAAATAACAACCAAGTGATGTGGTTCGGCAGAAAGGTCAACACCATGCCAAAGAACATTGGACAAGACCCAAAATGGATCCACACGCCAATAATCGGGTTGGTAATGAAGGAAAACCAGCTAGTAAGCACAAGAGTTGCCTCAGGAACCCAGAAATAGCCAACCGAAAGTGATAACTGATCAAAAAAGAACCCAAATAAGCTGAAAATCTAGAATCAAGCACATGAAACCATCTAGAAACCAAAAATAAGATCTTCAATGAAACACAAGCAACTATTAGTACATACCAGTAAGAATACAAAAAACTACACAAAGAACTAAACAATAACAAAACTAAAAGGAAATATTTTTGGTTGATGCAAAATTGCTCATCGACCGGGGATGCTCCTACATCACATATGGAGATTCAAGATGGTTGGATATGATAAAAAAATGCTATGCAAGTGTAGATAGTGATGCTATGAGAAATATCTATGATAATACTAGTATAGTAACAATACTCTAATGCTTACTCCTTTGCTTGAGGAGAAGGGTTCTATTTATAGAAGAAAAGGGGAAATGAAGGGTTAAGATTGAGCAATATTAACAAGGGTTAGGATTGAAAGATATTCAATCCATGTGAGACTTTCAACCCAATCCCATGTTGACAAGTGTCACCATGAGGAGGCTTGCGAGGAGAGATAAGGAGCATTAAATTATTGAGGGGACATGATGGTTACCCTAGGGGGTTGGGTTAGGGTTAGGTTAATGGATATTCCTTTTATCCAAGGGATAAATGAATGTGCAAAGGTTAAATGGTTACCTTAGTCACAAAAATAAATGCTTTGAAGAGACCCATGAGTCAAAATGATGGTTAAGTTAGAGGAAAGTCTCTAACCAAAGGCGTAATGCCCAAAATTTTATCAAGCAAAACACAACCAATTTTTTTGTTTCTTTTCTTTTTATAATTTTAATTTTCATGCTTGATTTACTTCATTGGGTATACACTAATAATTTATTTTATATGATTAACTAATCACTTGTTTAACACTTGGATGGAGACCTATTACTGATATCACAAGACATTGTATAAGAAGGTCACATCATATCACAACATGATATCTAAGTGTAAGTAATGAACAAGGGTACGTATCTGTACATGGTTGTCTCCTATTGTCAAGTAGTAGGTTATGATTGACATTTTCAATTTAGCCTTTGCTAGTGTTGCACTTCAATGGTAACATTCTTACTTCTTGCATCACTTTAGCATTACTTGCAAAAATAGTATTACAATTCTTTCTTTTATATGTTATGGTTTACTATTAATGTTTAATTTTAGAGTTCATAATTCAATTAAAGTTGCTAGTTGCAAGATTGCCAATATTATTTTCACATAAGGCAGTCTCAGTATTACTAAAGAAAATAACTAGCATTCCATTAACATTATAGTTCTAAATTCATAATAACATTCCCTTAAATTTGATGCAATAAATCTTAATATCTATGATATTTAATAAAAATAATCCCTTATCAAAACGACATTTTCTCATTGATACATTAGTACATTCGGAGCTGATTTCCGACGGTCGTTTGTCAGATTTTCGATGAATTTTCATCGGAGTGTCGACAAAATCCACCGTCAAAAACTTAGCGTCGGATTGGTCGACGATACCATGCCCATTGAAAATTTGACAATCCAATGGACTCTGTCAATGGTCAAAGAAGTCGTCGGTCGAAAGCTTGGTATTCGTTGTAATTTCGACGATGGTCACTTTTATAAAAAAAATAAATATAAAAGAGCCATCGAGGGAAGGAAGTTCTTTCAATTTGTTTTAAATCCTAAGGGGTTCAGGGTTTAGGTTTTAAGTCTCTTCAATACCTAAGAAAAGCCCTTTTGGTTTCTAATTTAGCGTTACTGTATTCACTTAAGCGATGGGTCCATTTATCATAAAAGTGTTCTCCCCTTGTCATTTACCTAGGCTGTCCCTTTAAATATTTTATTCTTGTTCGCTTTTAATCTGCCTTTTCTAATGTCTATAGGACCTTATAAGTATCATGCGATGTTCTATTGATCTGACAGCCCACGTTGATTCGCGACCAAAAAGTGCTTGAAACTTAGTTTCCGCGAAGTAGTGAAAGGCGAAGGTGGACCCGGCATATAGGTTTGGACTAAAGCTAAACACCGATCAAGTTTCATCTGATCGAACAGACAACGTGGTTTCATGAGATCAAGTTGAACGTGTTTTAACCTTCGTGAAGTGGCGAAAGGGTTTGGTGGGTCCTAGAGATAAGCGGTCTTCTTTGGTTAAAGAATGATTGGGTTGGAAAAAGATCAATGGCTTCTTGTTGTTTCGTGGCTGGGAGATGCACAAGCTATACCTTCAATGAAATAGTGAAAAGGTGGAGGGTCCTGCTAAGAGTGGTAGTAAATGTGGTAACCCTAGTTGGCGATGACATGGTGGTGACAAGGCACTCAGTTGGCGGCATGCAGTGGGTCCGGGCAAGGTTGTCATAAAAAGAGTAAACAACGAGCAAGTTCTTGAGATCTAACAACTCGCGTGAATTCGCGAAGATAAGATGCTAGCAAGTTAGTCATTGCAAAGTAGCGAAAAGGCCGACGGGCCCAAGGGATAGGCATGGTATGAAGTTAAAAGCAGATCGGGTCTATTTTGATCTAACGGTTCTCGTGGTTTCATGGCTACAAGCCAAACAAAGAATAATGTTTGCGAAGTCGCGAAAGATAGGTGGAAATCACATGGAGGAGTGACGTGACACGTGGTTTAAAAAAGTGGTTGAGGGCCCACCTAGGTGCAATTGGCAGTTATGTGGGAATAGTAAAAGGGAACACGTGGTAGATTAAGGGTGGAACCAAAAGGAGTTTCCAGGGCTAATGGTCGACTGCCATGTGGCATTTATTAACTGGATAACAAGTGGGGTAAGTAATTCCTGGATAAAGGGCCCACTTAAAAGGCATTCATCTCAAGATTGATCCAATGCTTCTCATTGTTTCGTGACTCGAAGATGCCCACAGCTTAACCTCAATGAAATGGTGAAAACCATTAGCCATCAAGATGAGGCACGGTTAGTTAAAAGGATTGACGGTCCTGGTTAGAGTTAAAGGCCGGGTGATTTGAGTTTGATCTAACACTTGGTGCGGCCTCGCAAAGGAAAATTGCATGGCTGTTAAACTATGTGAAGTGGCGAAAAGGAGGTAGGGCCCGACACTAAAGCAAAGAGATTAAATAGAGATAAAGATGATGTAATTTCTTGAGATCCAACGACCAGCATTGTTTTGCGAAAGAAAAGAGCACGGGTTTTATGTTCTGCGAAGTAGCGAAAGAGCAAAATAGAGGAAAGACTTAGAGAAATTATGACTCGTTGGAGCCAGTTTTGAATTCGATTTGGTGAATTTAATTCTGAAAAGAAAGCCGAAGCATGCAGAGTTATTTTCTAAAAACTTAAATGCCAACTTTCCCTTTCCAGTTCCCATCAACTTGATTGCTAAGTATTGTTTCATCGAAGTTTGTTGCAGAGCGATTTTCTTCAGGCAAATAATCAGGTTTCTTGTGCTTTTCTTGATAACTCTTGGTTTGTTCTCAAATACTGCTATGTGAATTACTTCATTAGAGGTCTGTGCTAGCTTCTAGTGGTATAATTGTTTGACCAGAATGGCACCTAGAAGAGAATTTATAGGGAAAGTGAATTACCAGGACTAAAATATCTATGATGATTTTTTAGAGCAATTAACCATGTCCACCAATGCTGGGGCTAAGGCCAAAGAGCTAGTACCTAAGAACCCTCATCTAAAAGTTGGAGATGGCCTTTATGATAAGGGTAATTGGTTGAGGGACCCTGAAATAGGATTGTCAGGCTTAGGACTCTTCAAAGTCAGTTTTGGGCAGAGGAATTCCCTAGCTCCTTTGAATGACATATGGGAGTAGGATGTAGGAAAGCTTGTGGTCCCAGGTGTTTTTATGGATGTAGATCTATTAGCCCTGATTGCACACAATTATGACTTTGTGGCAAGATGCATCAAGAACATAAAGGGATCAGTCTTGATTGAGATAAATGAAGATGAATTTAGGAAAGTGTTTAAAATCAGCAAGTCCTCCAATTTGTTAGAACCTATTGACTTTGAGTCGTTAGCGCAGGTTTACAACACACAAAGGGATCATCTTAGAAGTGGCCCATTGAAAGAATTCTTTGTAAAGATAGGGGGGTTAACAGTTGTAGGCCCAAGCACAATGGAACCATTCTCTCTCAACCTATTCACTCTGAGAGCTAAGGGTATGTATTGGGCATTATGCCAGATTTTTGGAGAGGATGCTGAAAAGAATATGCCAACCCATTATATGTTAATGATTGCACAAATTATAAACCCCTCCCTAGAAATAACATTTGATTATGCCTCACACCTTACTGATGCAATTCATAAAGGGCTAGTAGGAATAAAAAATGGTAAGTTGGATAGGCCATTTGGATGGTACTCCATGTTAATGCATATGTTTTTGTTCAAAGGGGCTGATTATTTTGGAAAGGAGATGGACCTGATTAAGGTCAAGGATAAAGAGGAGATGCCAGTGCAATTGTGGAGTACCATTCTATCTTGGGATAGAGAAGATGCAAGCTATTTAAAGTTTGATAGATGCTTTGCATCTAAAATTAGGATTCTTCTATGTAGAGAAAACCCTAGAATTCCTAAGGCTCTTTTGGAGTTTCTCAGACCAAAGGAGTTTGCAGAAAATATCAAAATTGTTCACAATTGGGGAGACATATATTTGTACCCCATGTCTACTATTTTTAGAGTGTTTGGATTTAGAGGCACCCCCTTTCTACTACCCTATCAGGTCCCATTGAAGATAGGAATTGCAGAAGTCTTGAGATAAATTGGGGGAGTACAAGAAGCAGAGCTAACCAATAGAGGTAAAGGGACTATTTTCCCAACTATTACCATGGCTCACCTTTTTGTGATCACTAAGGGTGGATGGAGATTTTTTGAAGAATTCTTTAAGCCATATAGGTTGTCTACTACAATGTCAAGATGTGTAGACCCCGAGGATTTTTTCAATGGCATGTTCAGAAAAAAAGCAGTGTGCAAAGGTAGGCCACATCAATTTCAGTTCCTAGAAGATACGATTAGAAATGAATTCATCTTAGATGAGCAAGAACTGAGGAAGGAGAAGTGGGTGGCATATAAGAAAACCCTTGATTTTATCCATCAATTTGATACTGGCTATGACCCCCTTTCTAGCTTCAATCCATTTGAGGAGAAAATAAAATTCTTGATTCTTTATTTTGAAGATCTCATGCAGACCTTAAAAGAAAAGAGGGAGGCCATAATGCAAAAGGAGCTTGATAAGGCTAAGATGGTATTGGCTAAGCCTACCTTTGCTAAAGATATCCCACGTGGTGACTATGTAATGCACAAAAGGTCAAAGTACACTGTGATAATGCTAGTGACAGGTGAGCCTTCCACTTCAAAAGGAAGAGGAAAATTGAAGATGTCATTGACATCCAAGATTCCCCTAAGAAGCAAAGAGTGGGAAAGGAAATTGAAACTGATGAGCCTCGATATTCTCCATCTCAGTCTCCTATCCACATTGGAGATGAACAAGCTGTGGCTGAACAATTATTGCAGTTAGGGAGTCTTGGTGAGATTGCCTATACCTATGAGGAGGCCCAAGAGGGGATGCCCAAAGAGCCACCTAATGCTGAAATGGATTTGACTGATGGTGAGTTAAAGGGCCAAGAAATGAACCTTACTGTTAAGCAAGCTAGTGAAGAATTCCTAGCTGACAGTAATTTTGTCACATCCGGAGCTTTTATACAATTTCTATGGAAGCAAAATATTGATCAATTCAAGACTAGATGTGAATAGAGGAAAAGTGAACAACCTCTTAAAATTACAACTCAGGTAGAAGAAGAGGTTAAGAAATAAATGATGGAGGAGTTCAAAGAAATCACCCTTGAGAAAGGAAGAGAAATGGTAGCAAAGGATGGTGTGTTGATTCTCCCTGAATGGGATATAGCTGATGCCTTAGTGCTTGATGCCGTGAGGAAAGAAACAAAGCCTATGGAAGGAGTGACATTCAGCAAAGATAATGCTGCTCTTGTCATGTGGTGTTTAAAGAAGGATGAAAACAAAAGAAGGAAGGATGCATTAGATTCTAGCCTCTTAGGAGGCATGATAGTTAAAAGAGTCCAAGACACAAGGGTAGTGGAAGCTGCAAGCACAGTCCTAGAGACTGCAAAATTCAGTGTTGCGGTGGCAGAGAAAGAGGAACAAGAAAAGGCCAATCTCCAATTGAAGTTGGAGACTATTTTAAAAGCTTACAATGATGCTAAAGAAGGAATAGCCAACATAGACAACATAATTGCTAGACTCCAGAGTCAACTGGCAGGTCAATATCATCCTGGTGAATCTTCTACACTCATAATAGCCTCCTCTCTAGAAAGACCCCCTCCTACTAGTCCCATCATTGAATATACCCCTTCTCCTATGCCTTCTAGTTCCCAATTACCTGAAAATGTCCAACATGAGTTGGAAAAATTGAAACAAGCTCAGACATTGTATGCAAACAAATATGAGGAGAAGGTGAAAGCCACCATCTTGAAGTTTGCTGACTCAGTCAAAACCTCTAATGTATACATAAATATGAAGAGGATTCTTGAGATTTTGATCAAATTGAGAGAAGAAGAAGCCACTTTGGAACCAATCCTGAATAAGTGGGTGCCTAGAGGTAAAGAGTTAGAGCTCATGTGTTCTTCCCATGTAGATGTAGAAGAGAATGAAAATCTAAGGTCCACATGTGAGTTTATAAAAGAGATGAATATTCTTTCAGTGGAAGGAGCAGGTATAAAAAGAAAAGCCCAAATTTATAGGAAAGAAAATTCAAATCATAAATTTGAAATGTTTCCAAGAGGTTTCATTAGTCCTATCCAGCTAAAGGAAGAGAAGACTTGGTTAAAGGAGGTGGACCACAATTTGTCCCTAAGGATCAATCAGATTATTAGTATTGATGACACATCCTTATTTGTTCAAACAATTGAGGAAATTGAAAAAGTGAAATCTTATTATGGTTTCATAGAAACAGAGATTGAGCATGTACGAGTCACTTGGAGGTGGCTAGAAGATATGAAACAGAAGATTGCTAGTTTTACTTGGCCTAGTGATGATGTGTATCAAGAGTGGAAAGATAAGTATACGGGACAGAAAGAAGATGCTCGGGAGCAGTTATAGGAGGTTGCAACAGAACAACAAGCAGAGGAAGCCGTAGATGCTAAAAAGGACTTATAACCGCTTCTTGAAAATGACCGGTTGTTTGTAACAAAATTTCTTTTGAAGGGTCCAAAGATTATATGCATCCATACTATTATAAATGGATACCAAGACTCCTAAAAAAATGATCACAAGTAATTGTAAGAAAACGCTACAGAAATTTATCTGAGCTTTTTTCTAGTCTTATGGAGAATACTCTGAGTTTTGTAATATTTTCTCAAAATTAATATCAATATACAGACTAGAAATAGTGTATATACATAAATGTGCATAGCAGTCATAGGGAAACTCATGTCAAATGTGCAACTCAATACAATAAATAATCTTAGTTTGTAGCCCTATAGCATCATAATGCAGTCCTTGACCAAGTATGCATACAAGAAACATCTAGTTCTATTAAGGAACAAGCATCAAAGTCAAAGGTTATGACAACTAGTGAAAAATATCAAGAACAAAAAGTTTAGTCTCAAGAATTGGGAGTTGTAATAAAAAAACTTACAAGGATGAGGCATATTCATAACTTTTGCAGTCCCACCTTGGATATCAACACTAGAAGCAACTTATATTGTTCATGTAAAGACAAAACAATATGGGAGTTCATTATACCTAGTAACTCGTGGTGTTGTTGTTCGTGTTGGCTCTGTTGGACCCTGCAATTAAGATTCAATATACATTATTCAATAAGATTAACTGTGCAACATAATGAAATATTGAAAAGTGTGTTACCTTGTTGAGCTTCACTTGGTTTCAAGAATAGTTTAATATTCTCTACTTAACAGGGCTAACCATGTGAAGGTGGAAGCTCATTTGGCCCCTCCCCCCCCCCTAACATCACTCTAAATTCCCCGTTAACACCTTATAACATTCATTCATTAATTCTTTCTACCATTAATAAAATATAGCATTCATTCATTAATATCACATAACGTTCATTAACACATAACATTGATTAACATTAATTAACACGTAACATTCATCAATATTAATTAACACATATCATCCATAACAATTAATTAGCACATAATTACATTCACTAACACATAAAAATCAATCATTATCAAATAAGTTAGATTACAATCATTTCTTTCTTTGTATTTTCTTTGAAGCTATGAAAAGACTAAGTGGAACATCGGTGTCTTCATCATTTCCCCCCTCTACAGATGTTCCGCCAACTGCTCGTGATCTCAATGTATGCCTAGTCCTATACTGAGGACGAGGACATTGAAGCGAAGGGGGGTCCTCTGCAATAACAAAGAAATGGGTTAAATTCAAAAAAAAATAAAAATTATTGTTACAAGTATTTCATTAATTTAGAGAATATAATTGTTGTGCTCTTTACCTGATGGGGCCACATCATTTTGTGTAGCCAGATCATGCTCCACTTGCTCACCACCGACTACATGCTCTAAAATATTAACAAGAAAGGTTACATTAATTACTACTCTAATTACAAATTAAGATGTTTAATTGTATTAATAGCTAAATAAATAAATTTGAATAGAAAATGAATACCTCCACTACTAGGATGCACATCCAGACCTTCATGTGCAAGTGGCGTTTCACAATTAGCAGGCTACATTCCAATGACATGCACATTGTTATCATTGCTTGCTTATTTAAAACAAATATAGTCACTTTATGTTGGAACTCAACATCAATTAGATTATTGGTAAAGTATTCAATTAGAAACAACTTCCATTTACCATATTTACCTGTGTGATGGATGCACTCGAATGTTGTGTATGCCCACACGATTCTCGTAGTTGATCAGCCTTGCTGGTAGGCAATTCTCTTGTCATCTTCTGTGGGCACTCTATTGAATTCAGAGCCCCGCATTTTTGCTTGGTACCGTGAATTTTGCTTGCATTGTTTGATAAAAAAAAAAAGTTTGCAATTAATTAATATTTTGAGACAATATGGGAGTTTACATGAGATACTTACAATTCATGCAACAAGTTTCATGTAACCACCAGAGCCGAGTTTGTGTTGCCCATGCTTTTCTTGCCTTGCCTTGGTTGCCTTTGATGTGTCACTCAGTCTATAAAAAGTTTGAAATATGTTAGATTATATAAATATAAAGAGTAATTAATTAGTACATAATTACATTCTTAATAGTATCTCATACCTTCTTCTAGTGTCTACTGGTGTATTTCCTTTTTTCCTTTCAATTCTCTCCTTGGCATCCAAAATCAAGTTCTTCCACTCCCTCTCTGGAATCATGGGGGGACGCTCGTACTTTAGGTTCCTCTCCAAATGGGTCCTGTATTGGTCCCTCACATACTTTAGATATGTGCTAGCTTTTTCAAGGAGCTTGGTTTTGTCAAAGGTGTCATTTCCAAACCACTCAACCATTTGGTTTGTCAATTCATCTTTTAACCTTTTTTCTTGGTCATTCCACCTTTTAAAGCAAAAACAAACCTGTTAAATTCAGAAATGAACTGAAGCTACATTTATTACACTTCAAGAAATGGATCAAAGGAAAAGTATTCTAGCAATGACATGAAATCAAAAGTGGATAAGGGTTAGTTCACATATGATGTACCACCTTTTACGTATGGTGGGCCCAAATATCTGCAATGCAATGTCACTAAGATGTTTATAGAAAATATCATTGCCTGCAAAAACTTCATGGGATCAATATTAGTCCAAAACGAGTGATCATAAAGTAAATTACAATTAGAGCATATATAATAATAATTTTAAAGTACCTGTAACCTTTTGTATCTTTAAGGGAAGCATTTCTTCATCGCTCACCATGAATGTGGCCTGCAATGTTCCCATACAAGCAATACAAGAAGATCCAGGAAATGATGCTATGTTATGAGCAGTAGTCACTTGTGGCACATCCTCATGTGCATCTCCTTCTACAAAAAATGAATCCACTATGAAATGGCATTAGAATTCAAGAAAGAACGCATGAAGGGAAATAAACACATGACAAAAGATAGAGAAAAAGAGGGATCTACCAACAGTGGGCAAGCCAATATGACATGCACTAGAGGATGTCTGCATGCTACGTGTTGCCGACATTGCAGTCGGCAATACAGGTGAGGGTGACCTCTAATGAGGCGGCGTCGACATTTGCACAGTAACATTGACAACACCTAAAGAATAATACATTAAATATATCAAACATTAAATATATGAAAAGTGCAAGAATTGTAAACAAGGATGAACCTTTATTTTGAAAATTGACAGTATCAAGTATGATGTGTATTGGGTACTCCGAGTGATAAGCCAAGCAAGTGATAATACAAGAAAATCATCATCACCTGATCCTGCAACACCCTGATTGTAGGAATGACTTTCATGATAGTTCTGATACTTAATATAAGTACAGATCCAATAGCCAACAAGATGAGAGGGGGGGGGGTGAATCATAAAAACTTAATCATCCATAAAAACATCAGATTCAACCTCAGTAACATATACTTTAGTAATATAACCAAAATTGTTAAACATGCAAACTCAAAAGCATATAAACATCATAAACCTCATCACACCAGATTTAACGTGGAAACCCAAATAGGGAAAAACCACTGTGGGATTTCGGACCCACTAAGAAATATACTCTTCTAGAGTATGCTTGGTTAAAAGCAAATCCTGTTAAAGATTACAAACGCATTGCTAGATGTGACTCGGTTAAGGGATTTCCCTCAGATCTGTTAGGATCTTCACCTTGTCAGAAGTAAACCTTGTTAAAGGATTTCAAACACTCAATCAGAATGTCACCTTGCTAGAGGGTTTTACAAATAAGACTATTAAGTCCACTCGGTTAAGAGATTTTCTATCACTTTCACAAAATTACAGTAATACATAGAACTAATCTTGTCTATCTGTTGGGCTTCTATACTCTGTTATTCAAACAGGTCTTCAAGCTTCTGTGCTCGGTAATCACTATGTAGCATCCCTGTGCATACACTTGCCCGCATACATTGTTTATCAACAGTTTCCTCTTTATAAACAATTAGGTAACCGCTTAATCTCCTTGATCACATTTCCCATGATTAATCATAGCCATCAGATCTTCGATCTTGTCCAGGTTCAATGCATCTTTCGATCTGAAAACATTTTACCCCGCCTAGGAACTTGCATATATTTCTTGGAACTTGTGCTAGGGTATTGCAGTTCAATCTGAGCTGTAGATTTTCATGCCAACTTTCCATTGCCTTAGATTCATTAAAAAACTTAATGCATGACTCACCAATCATTTAATCAGTTCCAGCTCATCAGCTTCCTTCATTAAATATCTCATGCAAACATTTAATGCATTCTGTTATAGCTCGGTTACAACTCGGTAACAACTCGATGAATACTAAACTTCACTCGGTAGAAATTCTACCTTTATTAACCGATAGCGATAAACTTAGGGTTTACCGACTAGGTTCTTTGCTTGATAACATAGTATAGTATTAACCTTTACAATTTACAACATATGTATGATGTTAAAACAATTTAAACATCATGATCTCATCATTGTCTGACTCGGTACTAGTTGCCCATTGAATACCTTATTCATCCCCTTATTCATCATATTCTTTCATGTGTCTTTTACCGACAACTTTATACTATTTAAATCATACTTCTCAAGATATGGCAGCATCATACTAAATTAGAAAATTAATTTCTTGACATCAATGACAAAATAATAATATCAAGACAGTAAACATCTTTAATCAGTTATATCCATAATCATAAACAACCTTCTCAATATCCTTATGAAATGCCAACAATCTTTCATTGTCTGTTATAATGCTATATTGCCAACAATCTCCCCCTTTGGCATTGATGGCCAAAACCAATTGATTTGACCTTAAAAGATTCGGATTGCTGTGATTTTGAAATGTTGAAATGCTCTCCCCCATACATTAGACTTCTCCTGTTTCTTCAGTTTTCTTTCCAATCTGTAGTCTTCTCATTAGTTTTCTCCTTAGTCTTCTCCCCTTTATCGTCTTCTCCCCATTTGACAACAATGCCAAGAAGTAAAGAACTAAAACATAATTTCTTTCTGTATGAAGTGATTTCCTACTGTTGTGTATCAATTCAGTCTCGGTCAGAGCATTTTGTCTTCAATTCCTGATCCCTGCAATAATTCATGTACACCTTTAGAAAACATCCTAAACTGTATAAATTAGCATCAACTCCCAAAAGATATTAGATAGAGTCATCGGATTGATGCTTTCACCGAACTCGGTCAGTGAGTAGAAGATAGGGGTAGGACCCCTAACTTACTTCTGAGATATGCAAAAGTGTCCCTTGGTAGTGGCTTGGTGAATATATCCACTATTTGTTCCTTTGTGCTAACATATTCCAACACCACTTTCTTCTCTTGAGCTTCTTCTCTAAGATAATGATATTTGATAGAGATGTGCTTTGTCTTAGAGTGCATAACAGGATTCTTTGAAATATTAATGGCACTAGTATTGTCACAGAATATAGTTATTGGCTCGGTAACTTTCTCATTTATACCTTCCAACAGTTGTTTGATCCATGCAATGTTGGTACAATTCAATGCTACAGCAACGTATTCAGCTTCTGCTATTGACTGTGAAACACATCCTTGTTTCTTGCTAAGCCAACTCACTAGTCTTTCTCCTAAAAAGAAAGCTCCTCCACTTGTGCTTTTTTTGTCATTAATGTTGCCTGCCCAATCCTCAGTGCCTTTCAAGTATCTAAAAATTCTTTTGATTGTTGTCATGTGTGTTTCCTTAGGATCTGCAAAGAATCTTGCAACTATACCTCCTGCATGTGCTATGTCTGGTCTGCTGTGAGCAACATATTGTAGCTTTCCAATCATGGATCAGTAAAGTGTTTCATCAACAAATGCAGATTCATCATTCTTTGATAATTTACAATTGGTAGTCATAGGAGTATTTACTAGTTTTGAATCCTCCATTCCAAATTTCTTCAAGATTTCCTTTATGTACTTGGATTGAGTAATGAAAATCTCATTTTTCATTTGCACTATCTATAAACCTATAAAATACTTTATCTCACCGATTAATGAGATCTCAAATTCTTTTCTCATTTCATTTCCAAAGTTCTTGCATAAAGAGTCATTTCCACAAAATATAATATCATCAACAAATATGGCTGAGATCAGTATTCCATTTTCATCATTCTTCATGTACATGTTGATGTTCTCACCTATCCTTATAAAACCAATCTTAATCAAATAAGAGTGCAATCTTTCATACCATTCTCTAGGTGCTTGTTTCAAACCATATAAAGCTTTGTTCAATTTACATACCTGATCTTTATTATTGTCTTCAACAAATCCTTCAGGTTGTTCTATAAAAACTTCTTCTTCTAATATTCCATTCAGAAATGCAGATTTGACATCATTTGATATACCTTGAATTTCTTGAAAGCAGCATAGGCCAACAATGTTCTTACTCCTTCAAGTCTATCAACAGGTGCAAAAGTTTCACCATAATCAATTCCTTCTTCTTGAGCATAACCTTTGCAAACTAGTTTTGCTTTGTTTCGAATGACCTCTCCTTTTTCATTTAGCTTGTTTCTAAAAATCCACCTTGTACCAATTACATTTTTGTCCTTTGGTCTTGGGATTAGTGTCCATGTGTCATTCTTCTTGATTTGATCAATCTCTTCTGTCATAGCATTTATCCAATATTTACTATTAAATGCCTCTCTCACTATTCTCGGTTCGAATTCAGATATCAAACATATGTTCTATCTCAGTTTGTTCCTTGTCATCACTGGATCATCCTTATCTCCTATAATCTAACTTGGTGCATGATGTCTTCTAACATACTTGGCTAATACAGGCTCGGTAGGCTCTGTATGATCTTCTTCATCACTCAGTAACTGGATATTCTCTTCATTTTCTTCAACAATCTTCTCGGTAAGACTTGTCGGTTGAACATAGACAAATTCATCATAGTCTTCTAGTTTCTTGGAATTTCCTTCATCATTTCTTTTTGCAAATTCATCAATTTTCACATTTGTACTTTCTACTATTTTGTTAGATGATTTGATCAGACATTTAAATGCTTTGCTTCTAGAAGAATAACCTAGAAATGTTCCTTCTTCAATTTTCTGATCAAACTTGCCATTTCTATCATCTTTGTGAACATAGCATCTACTTCCAAAGATTTTAAAGTAACTAACATTAGGTTTCTTATCATACCAGATTTCATATGGTGTCTTTAAAGTACCTCTCTTCAATTGTACTCGGTTCAAGGTGTAAACTGCTGTGCTTATTGCTTCTCTCTAAAATGTTTGTGGTACCTTCTTTTCAATCATCAGTGTTCTAGCACAATCCACAATAGATCTATTTCTTCTCTCAGCTATTCCATTCTGCTGTGGAGTTCTCAGTGCAGAGACTTGTCTTTTAATGCCATGATCATTGCAAAATAAGTCGAACTCATTAGATGTGAACTCTCCTCCTCTATTTGATCTAAGACATTTTAGTTGTCTTCCTATTTCATTTTCAACTCTTGCCTTGTACCATTTAAACATTTGAAAATCTTCTAATTTTTCTTTTAAAAACATTACTGACATCATCCTTGAATAGTCAACCACAAATAATATGAAATATTTATCACCATAATAACTTTGAACTTTCATAGGACCACAAAGATTAGTGTGCACTGGACCTAAAATTCCCTTAGAAGTGTAAGACTTACTTGTAAAGATTGATCTTGTCATCTTACCCATCTGGCATCCTCGACACATAGCATTCTCATGTTTTTCAAGTCTCGGTAGACCTCTTACTTGGTGCTTCTTACTTATTTTGATCAGATTATCAAAATTTACATGACAAAACCTTTTATGTCATAACCAGGTATCATCTATCTTTGCATGCAAACACTTGAGTCAAGGTGAAATGTGTTACCTTTTGTTTGTGTCCCGGTAGTAGCTAACTTTCTATTCTTGTCATGAACTTTGACAATTCCCTTCTAAAAATTCTATTTGGTACCCTGTGTTGTGTTGGGACTGATTAAAATTGAGTCAATTTTATAGGCCCATTTCAAATTTTTGCTCTGCATAACTAAATGAAGTCAGTTTGAACAGCCTAGTTAGCAAGGGGGTAAAATGGAGCCAGTTGATTTTCAAAGGGTAAGGCTCGGGATTCATGTCCCACACCTTTCATTTGGCCTATTCAGTGATGTGCAACTTTCAGAATTCAATTTGGATAAGTTTATGAGGTACCCAGTTTGAGGGGTGAGCTGGAAGTGCATGTTAGGCACAAATGCATATTTTATTGAGTAGCCTACTTTGAGCGATTATATCTTTTGCCCTATTGATTTTCATGGAGAAATTCAAAATGGATTCAATTGTATGCATAAAAGTGAGTTACCCTGCAAAATTTCAAGTCTTGACGAATCTGTTTGCTCCGTTTTCATAGCCGAATCCGTTTGTAGTTTGTGATGTTTGCACAAGTGTAAAAATGTTCTGGTGAGCGTCATGTCAGAATGTTTGTTCCGAGCTAATGTTGGTATAAATGGTGAGCTACGTTTCAAATTTCAAGGCTCTATCAATCCGTTTGATCGGTTTTCAAAAGGATTCATTTTGCCATCAAATTCAGTTATCCGCACTTCCAGTGTTAGATCAGTTAATGTAGCCGTTTTGGTGAGCGCACCGTTTGCATCCTGTCAGTCTGGTGATCGAACTGAGAATTCAAAGATTTAACATGTACTTAAAGGTACCTATGTTCCGAATTTGAGAGCCTACGGAGGTCGTTTGATATTTTTGAGAAAGGCATCATGTGTTGCCAGAACATTGACTTCATCAGGTCCGCAGTGTCGACAAAGCCAGTTGGCCGTTTTCGGAAATTAATATCTCTTCACTCGGGACTCATCTTGAGAAACCGTTTGGTAGATGTAATCCTTGTATATCAAAGTACACGCTTGTCAGATGGCGAGCTCCAGAAAGGTGTTTTGACAGGTTTGAAAATTACGTCTTCGCGATTAAATGCGAAAATTGTGGCGTAATTGCCTGAAGGATGTAAAATGCAATTTTATGATCCAAAAGTGGTGCCGATCGATTCCAGAGGTTTGTTTGAGGTTCCTAAGATATTCCAGAGGCCAGTAGCTTGAAAACGAAAATTTTTTTAGTCGGACCCACTTTGGGGCCTGACCTGGCTCTTGCCTGTGCATTGTTATTTTATTGGCGACTTTGTTTACTGAGAGATTTTAGAATATTTAAATGTGGATTGTGATGCTTTTGGCATATTGAAATTTAGCAAGTTCCTCCTTCCTACATGGCTAACAAAGGAGCCATAAAAACTTCAACAAATGGATTAGAAGACATTAAACTCATTTCAATGGTGTGGAGAATGCATTTTGATTTTTCTAGAAATGTAAATTGACAGCTGCAAAACTAATCTCCATTGATTTTGCAAGCATTTTCCCCTGCCGTGAATTGTGGTATGGGTGAAAAGGTTTTAAATTTTAATCAAATGCTATTGGTAGGTGTCACATTCAATATGCTGCAGGTTTGAAAGATATTCAGCAGGTATCTCCAGCAGATGATTGAAGACCAGCATTCTCCCTCATGTGCAATATCCAAGAAATGGGACATGGAGGTGAAAGAGGCATGGAGAATGCTGTTGAAGAGCATTAATACACTCAAACAAATGGCAAACTGCTACCATCAACTTCTCCTCCCACGTGATTGGTGTTGGAGGCCATTGAAAAATAGAAATGCAAATCAAACTTGCAGAAGACTCCAATGGCACGTAGAGTGGAGTTTTTTGAAGGGCATATGAAAGTATAAGTAAATTGCAATGTAGCAGGTGTATGCTATGAAGTACCACGACCTCTGCCAGCACTTTCCTTCTTTCATATGGCTGCAAATGAAGGAGATGCTTGGTCTGTGTGAGTGCTGGGCACTAAAAACCTCCAACAAATGCAATCAGCACCCCCCTTTCTCACAAGAAACCATCAAATAAACAAATTACAACATGATGGCTGGAGGGGGCAAAAAATATGTTTTTAAATAAAAGCCATTGGCAAGTGGAATGGGCATCAAACTTCAAACTCCACGATTCAGCAGTTAACCTCTTCTCTCACATGCTCTCCTCCCAGCACTTCACGTGGTGAGTAAAGACACAAATAGAAACTTTCAAGCAAATGCAATTTGGCTGCCAAACTAATCCTCCCTGCTGTGAAAGGAAGGTGGAGAGTTGTGTGGTGGAGAGTAATAAAAATCAAACAAAGGAAAATGGCAGGTGTAAAGTAAAATCCATGACCTTTGCTGGTAGTCTCCTCCTGCTGTGGCAAATGGAAAATGTAAGGAAAGCTTCAGCCAATGCACACTATTAAGTGTAAATCTTAAAACTCACGCCTTCTACCAGTCCTCCCTGTTCTTCACGGTGGTAATGGAGGGGGGAATTAATAAATCTTTCAGTAAAACATCATTGCCAGCCATTAAAAACTCAAAGAAAAGCTTCAAAACGCAGTCCCAGGCAAATAGCAATATCCCACATTGACTGTGGAAGTGAATTTTATAATGTTTATATGCAAAAACAAACCCATCTATAATGTCTAAGCCATAAAGGCTTTTGACACGAGATGCCCATGGGCGCCCAAGGCGGGCCCACGCCCGAGCACGTTTCCCGAGGTGATGGAGGCGGTGACTAGACGGAGATCAAGTGGACCCCACGCAAGCACGCTTCTCGAGGCAAAAGGCAAAATTTTGCAGACGAAGGCCGAGTTAAAGAGCGAGCAAGTTCGAGAGAGATCGACGGCTCGCGCTATTTCGCAAAGGGAAGATGCATGCGAGTTAAACCAGCGAAATAGCGAGGATGAACGTGAGCCGTCCACGTGGCACGTAGGTGGCGGGTACAGCCAACAGTCCAGCACGCGGGTCCCGATGAGGTGGCGATGATGTGGCATACAAGCAAGCGGCCAAGTGGCAGTGACGAAGCAGATGACGTGGCGATGATGAAGTGTCATCCCAGGTGGCATCCGGTCAACCCCATCGACCAATCAGAGGCCGCCACGTGGCAAGGCGTCAGAGCACAAATGGAGGCAAAAAATCAAATTTAAAATGATTAAATAATATAGTTCAAACTATATTGAAATTCGAAATATTTAAATGACTGAGCACAAATGAGGATAAATTCGCCCAGGGTCTAAATTTTGGCCAAAATATAAAGTATTATATATCGCCGGAAAGCTCTCGGAGCGAGGAATCCGATTATGAGGTTAATTTTGGCAAATGTGGGATATTTTGGATGCAGTTTTCATGGGAACGAAATTCAGTTAGAGAGGAGACACTTGGCAATTCAGTTGCAGATTTGATTTTATTCTCTCCTCTTTTTATTCCGAATTCTTCTCAGTTGTAGGGGTTCCAGAAATTTGGAAAATGCTCCAGATTTGATGGCTTCCATTTCTGAATGTCATGACCCAAATTTGTAATTGCTTTTGGTTTGTTTCAGGGTATAGAGATTGCAGGGCAATGTTGTAAATGTGATTTTAATTGCAGGACTTGCTTGTGTCAGGCATGAGTAAATTCCTCATAGTATTGTCTCTGTGTAAGTATTTCATTATTATGAATTGAATCCTCAAGGAGGATAAGATTTGTCAATTTCAAAGAAATTGTGTGATTGTTTATAGGTATCCTTCAAGGAAGGTTTTAAACTCTGTAGTCAATCATAAATGATGAAATATATTTCCAGATCTGATAAAATTGTGAATGAATCAAATAGTGCATTAATATAAGGTATTGATGCATGAATATCTTGTTTAAGGAAAATAAGCTTGCACCTATGATTCATATTTGTAGTTATGTCTGTGACTCTGTTGCCCAATGAACAAGGCACTGGTCTTGCAAGTTTGGGGATGGTTTCAGATCAACATTTTAAAAGATAAATCTATTTCCCTTTGTGTTTAGGGGTGTGTGTTCCATTCTTTCCAAGCTCTATTTCATCCTATTGTCTATACAGATCTAGCCAATCTGTAATGTTTCCTAATATGTTGAGCTTGTGAAATGATCTATCTGCTTAATGTTGATGCAGTTATGTGTCTGTAATTGTTGTATTCAATGCATCAAAAGGGTGTCCCCCCTAGGTCTAGCAGAACCTGAAGTGCAGGAGGATCAATTAGGGTCCTATGTTATGTTGTCCAAGCCCTGATGTGTTTTGTAGACTGAAATTGGCCATTTCATAGAAAGATTTGCAGGTGTTCTTGGGTTATCATTTTTGGTGAACAACATGTTGTTTAGCTATGCTACACTCAACAAATTATATTTCAAACCTTCAACCCAATAAATATCATTGCATCTTGCATTGTCAAGAAGTGTTATAGATCCTTTACCTCTTACCGGACATGGTGCATCATTACCAAATCTGACATAGCCTCCATCATAATCTTCTAATATAACAAACTTGTGTTTATCTCCTATCATATGATGTGAGCATCCACTATCTATAATCCAAGAATCATTAGTGTTTATGTGAGATATTAGGGCTTTCTCTTCATACCTTTCTTCATCTGATCCATCTTTGATAGACACATAAACTACTTCCTCTGTATCAGTCTCATCTGATTTATCATCGTTAGATTCCTCATCAGCTATTAAGCATGCCTTTCTATCTCTTCTTCTGAAGTCTTGGTGTCCTCTGTAATGATTATCTTTCTATTTGTCATCTCGGTAATCTCTCTTTTCAGTAGAATCTTTTTCAAGATAGTTGGAAGCCATATATCCTATTTTATCACAATTGAAACATTTCAAAGGTAGCTTTCCTTTATACTTACCTTTGCCTCTCTGTAACCTTTTGGCTAATAGTGCTTCAAACTCTTCTTGCTTTCTGATTTCCTCATACAGTTTGTGTACTACCTCCATGTTCTTACGAAATCTTTCACTTGCTCCACTGTGATCTCCTTCAGAGTACTTATACTTTCTTTCATTGTAATCATTTGATTCATCAAGATGAAAAGAACTAAATGCAGGTTCAACTTTGTTTACCGAAGATCCACTATTATCAAAATTACTTAGCTCAAATGCATGTAGCTTACCAATAGTAGCATCTAAAGAAACTAGCATATTAGGTATAGACCTCAATTCATTGATTGGAGAGACTTGGATTGCATAAGCTAGCAGAAGGGTTCTCAACAACTTACTTGTTATATCCTTTTCTTCAATAGTTCCACCTGCTCCTTTTATTTGGTTGACAATCTCCTTTAGTCTTGTACTGTACTGAGTTATGTTCTCACCTTCATTCATCCTCATAGATTCAAGTTGTCCTCTTAGACTATCTACTTTTTCTCTTTGAACATGTTCATCTCCTCCATATACTGATATGAGCTTATCCCGCATAGCCTTTGCATCATTGCAGCCTTCTAGATCATTAAACTCTGAGTCGGTCAATGCAGATGTTATTTCAATCATTGCTTGAATATGTTCTTGCTTTGCCTTTATCTCTTCCATAGTCAATGGATAGGTGCTCGATGTAACAAAATCATTCTCCAGATAGTATACAACATATTCTCCAACTCTTGATAGATGTAGCTTCATCCTTTTCTACCATGTAGAGAAACTTGACTTGTTCAGCTTCGGTGCATCCCTCTTATACGTCTTTGGATCTTTAACTCAAGTGCCTTTAAACTTTCCTTTTGGAGTCCAATGCTCTGATACCAATTGATAGTTCTGATACTTAAGATAAGTATAAATCCAAGAGCCAACAAGATGAGAGGGGGGGAGGTGAATCATACAAACTTAATCATCCATAAAAACATCAGATTCAACCTCGATAACATATACTTCAGCAATATAACCAAAACTATTAAACATGCAAACTCAAAAGCATATAAACATCATAAACCTCATAACACCATATCTAACGTGAAAACCCAAATAGGGAAAAACCACTGTGGGATTTTGGACCCACTAAGAAATATACTCTTCTAGAGTATGCTCGGTTAAAAGAAAATTCTGTTAAAGATTACAAACACATTGCTAGATGTGACCCGGTTAAGGGATTTCCCTCAGATCTATTAGGATCTTCACCTTGTTAGAAGTGACCTTGTTAAAGGATTTCAAATACTCAATTAGAATGTCACCTTGCTAGAGGGTTTTACAAAAAGACTATTAAGTCCACTCGGTTAAGAGATTTTCTGTCACTTTCGCAAAATAACAGTAATAAAATCTATCTGCAACTTCACATCTAAAATGCTAAAGCATATTCCTATTTGTTAAATACAATCTAGACATAGAACTAATCTTGTCTATCTGCTGGGCTTCTATACTCTGTTATTTAAACAGGTCTTCAAGCTTTTGTGCTTGGTAGTCACTATGTAGCATCCCTGTGCATACACTTGCCCGCATACATTGTTTATCAACAATTTCCTATTTATAAACAATTAGGTAGCCGCTTAATCTCCTTGATCACATTTCCCATGATGAATCATAGCCATCAGATCTTCGATCTTGTCCAAGTTCAATGCATCTTTCGATCTAAAAATGTTTTACCTCGCCTAGGAACTTGCATATATTTCTTGGAACTTGTGCCAGGGTATTGCAGTTCAATCTGAACTGTAGATCTTCATGCTGACTTTCCATTGCCTTAGATTCATTAACAAACTTCATGCATGGCTCACCAATCATTTAATCAGTTCCAGCTCATCAGCTTCCTTCAGTAAATATCTCATGCAAACATTTAATGCATTCTGTTATAGCTCGGTTACAACTCGGTAACAACTCGGTGAATACTAAACTTCGCTCGGTAGACATTCCGCCTTCATAAACTGATAGCGATAACCTTAGGGTTTACCGACTAGGTTCTTTGCTTGATAACAAAGTATAGTATTAACCTTTACAATTTACAACATATGTATGATGTTAAAACAATCTAAACATCATGATCTCATCATTGTCTGACTCGGTACTAGTTGCCCATTGAATACCTTATTCATCCCCTTATTCATCATATTCTTTCCTATGTCTTTTATCGACAACTTTATACTCTTTAAATCATACTTCTCAAGATATGGCAACATCATACTGCATTAGAAAATCAATTTCTTGACATCAATGACAAAATAATAATATCAAGACAGTAAATGTCCTTAATCAGTTATATCCATAATCATCAACAACCTTCTCAATATCCTTATGAAATGCCAACAATCTTTCATTGTCTGTTATAATGCTATATTGCCAACATTTCATGAGGGTGGATAAATTGCTATAAAAACAATACGTATATATTTTAGTTAATGACATAAAAAGAGAATAAAATATAAACCATTATTGAACTTTTATTATAATTAAAGCTTTCATTACTGCTTACTTGAAAGTTTTCTGCTATCTTGTACAATAATTCCACCCTCTGTCGTATCTCATCAGTGGTAGGATGCACGACTGCCAAAGCAACAATCTCTTTTCTAATTTTTATAAGAGGCATTTTAAAGAATTTCACAAGGTCTGTGGGATCTTCAGGGTCATCATTGCTTAACCCTAATGATTCCACATCTATAGAAAGGTTCTCAGGTACTGCAACTCCCTTTCCCTTTCCCTGAACATCTGTCTGTGTCAAGAATATCATTAACAATTACAAAATTAGTATAAATCACTAAAAAAAAGAACATAATAATGTAACTGTTTGCTTCTACCTAATTTGTACAATTACAATGAGGTTTACCTACTCGGTGGAATTGTCGCAAGGTACATCTCTGTCTACGATATGTGATGGATCCATGTCAGCCTGTGACAAAGAAAAAATATAAAAAACGTTAGCAAAATTACATCATACACAACATGAACAACATGAACTTTGTAGACAAAAAGAGTATTAAATAATAAAAAGATGTTGTCATCAAAATCATTGTAAATTTTGTAATTCCTTAGCTTTACTTTATGTAGACTATGCAGGATCCTCAACTAAATGGTCACATAAATAGTCACATAGCTAATAAACAATCCAATTTCCATAAATAAACACAGTTTAAAAATTGTCACATAAATAGTCACACCCCCTATCTCCATCTCCATATTAAAAGGTGCATCATGGATTATTTATGTAATGGCATTAAAATTCAAAACATAATGAATTAATTATGTAAAAAAATTCTATCAAGAAGTCAATATTCAATAGATAATATACTAATCACATTCCTCATACATTTCATTCCTTATCATCATGAACATCAAGGTCATCATCGCCACCACCACCACCACCACCACCACCACCACCACCACCACCAGCATCATCATCATCATCATCATCATCATCATCATCATCATCATCGTCGTCATCATCGTCATCATCATCATCAACGTCATCACCATCATCATCACCATCATCACCATCACTATCTTCTTCTTCTTCTTCTTCTTCTTCTTCTTCTTCTTCTTCTTCTTCTTCTTCTTCGTCATTGTGAAACTATCGATCATGATCATCATCCACTTCATCTTCTACTTCTTCGGTATCTTCTTCTTCCATCACATTATACTTTATCAGCCTTCCTCTTGGATCATGTCTAACAACAAATGACCAACCCGATTTATGTGGAACCTCTGAGTAAAATACTTGCTCACATTGGCTTGGAAGAACATAGGGCTCATCCCCAACTAGTTCAAATGACCTTGTATTTAGCATTATAAAACCATTATCATGTTCAATAACAGTTCTATCAAGATCATTTTTATTCTATCGTAGCCTGTACCATTTGATGACGAACAAAACTAATTTGAAGGAATTAAAGTCACACTCAAGTATATCATCCAAAATGCCATAGTATCAATTTTGAGACTGTTGAGGATGAATGTCATTTCTCGATGAAATATTTGTCACCTCAAAGACTGCAGTGATGCCAGAATCACAAGTTTTCTTCTTGTCATCCAACTTTTTAATGCGAAATTTATGACCATTGCAGCACATAGCGTTGTGGTGTTTGACCTGCGATATGTCAAACATGTAAAATTTATTGCATTGTGAGTTGATAAACATATGGGTGATTAATAAATTTATACATACCTATTTATCTCTTAAACCATATGCTAAATCAATTTCCCTTTGTGTAACATTGGAATCTCCATTACGATGTGTTTCTTTAACCAATGAAGCCACACCTTCCCATGTTAACGTGCATCCAGAATGTTGACAACGTTCAATCCATACCATCATCCAATCAAGATTGTTTGCAATACACAAATGTAGTCCATCCCACTCTCGACCAACTATACAAAAAATAAATACACGTCTTACAATCGATTTATTTTGAAGATTAAGAATTAATTAACTACAATAACATCTTATAATTACCTGTCACTTTCCTCAATCTACCTTTCCCCGTCAAGTACTCCCCTTCGAATTTGTTAATGGTGTTGGGATCCCAAATGCGATCCACGTGGATCTTTGTTGCAAACTTAGGAAGATATTCAAAAATGTACACCATAGTCTAGTATACCATATATCCCTCCACCATAGAACCCTTAGGATGTGCTCTTTGTCGAACCAAAGCCTTCAAAAATTTCAGGTGCCTCTCAACCATCCACATTGACATAGTGTGTACAGGTCCACACAATTCAATCTCCTTAACTTGGTGTATAAGGTAGTGTTCTTGTGCATTGAAAAAAGCTGGAGGCAGACACTTTTGCATTTCACACATTAAATGAGGAATTTTTCTCTTCCAATATTTTATATCGTCTTTATGGATTTCTTTACATGACAACCACCTACAAGGTATTCAAGACGCAAAAATATATATTACATAAGAAGTAAAACAAATCGCAAATATAATATCTATACAATGAACTAAAAAAATATCACTACTTACCTTATGTATTTTCCAAGATCATATATGACTTGCTTGACATTGTTGTCGAAGTCATCTGGGAGAGATAGAGGTCGAACGTACTGCAACAATTATAAAATTATCTTTTCATTTTTTTTGTAACATAATGAAAAGTACACGTACGCTCAGTACTTAAATACATACTAAAAACACAAGAACATGAATTACCTTAATGAGGTATGCCAATCATGCGTTTTCATCCCTGACCCAAATTCACTTTTCTTTGATATGAGATTGTTTATGTTCACAAAAAATCCTGTGGGAAATCAAATTTTTTGTATGACTTCTTTTATAGCATTGCTTTGCTGGTCCATTAATAACCAAGGAAGCTCACTTATATTAATCTGGTCTCCATGGCTATTTGATTGAATTGCATTTATCATTGCATGATTGGAATCCTGAATGTCACTACATATTTTGACAATTTTTTCTTTGTCACGCCTTCCATCCAATATTTTCCATAATGTCTCTATTATATTCTTTCCAATATGCATACTATCAAACAAATGAACAATTTGTAACTGCTCATAGTAGGGCAACCTACTAAATTGTTGGGGATAACTTTTTATTCCCTTAGGAAGGTGGTCATTTATGCCTTCACGACCTTCATGATCATCAATCACATCATCAGTAAACAAAACAAAATAGAAAAGATGTTTTATGACAAACCAATAGATGGAATGACATTACCTTGATGATTAATTCTATTATATTCCAACTTCCACAGGTGAGGTGTCATTCTTTGTGGATTTGATGTATTCTCTTCTTTCCCATTGAAAAGATATTTTTCAGTATTTCGATACTTATGATTTTTGTGGAGAAAGTTCCTATACTCATCAAACACCTGCTTTCCTAAACTTTTTGAATGACGAGATTTCATCTTTGGACCACAAACAGGACATGCAAATTTTCCCTTTGTTTGAAGACCTACAAGATAATGTATAATTGGATTAAATATGATAATTTTTTGAATTATAATGTTCATGCACAACTTAAACACTATAACATACCACAAAAATGTGTTAGCCCTGGGGCATCGTGTATTGTCCATAGAAGTATCGCATGGAATTGAAATTGTCTTTGTCCTATTGGTCTAGAGACGTCATACATAGTGACACCATTCCATAACTCCAACAACTCATCGATAAGAGGCTCGATATATACATTCATATCTTTAACTTGGTACTTACCTAATTGAATGAACAAAAACATTACATAATTATTATGACCATTTTACTTCAATATTTATAATTAAATTTAGACGACTATATTTAAATGATAAAATACCTGGAACAATCATTGCCAACATTATGTGCTCCCTCTTTATTGACATCCATGGAGGAATGTTATTGTTGATAACAAAAATAGGCCACACTGAGTAAATAGATCTCATCTCTCCAAATGGATTGACACTGTCCGTTGCCAATGAAAGCCTGAGATTACGAGGTTCTTCTTTAAAGTGTGGCCACTTTTCCTCTATGTCCATAAATGTTGAACCATCTGCAAGCATTCAAATAATGTCATCTCAACTTCTATTGCATGTATGGTAATCCATAAATTGTGCCAAGCTAGTGCACTTGAATAATTGTTGCATACGTGGAATAATGGGAATATAGCGAAGAGAGGAACCCTTTTTGTTATTTGATCTGTTCGATATCTACTGATATGACATTCAGGGCATTCAGTTCGAAATTCATGTTGTTTGTGATATATAATATGATCATTGGGACAAGCATCTATTGCTTGATACTCCATTCCAATATCTTTCATAACGACAGATAATTCTCGGTATGAGCGAGGTAGAATATTTGATGGTGGTAACAAAAACTCACCTATCAATCTACAACAACAAAATATTAATGGTACAACATGATTCACAGTTTATTATGACATATATGAGATGCCTTAACATACATGACATTGTTATGTTGGATAAACCATTCATATCCTTCAAGTTCACCAACAACAATACAACGAAGAGAAGAGTTGCCTGCGAGCCTTCATAAAGGGTCTCAGATGCCTTCTCAAGTAGAGGGACATCATGATCAGTTGCGCGAGTACTAAATGAGTCATGGATCAATGTATTTGTACCATCATCTTCAATTGTGTTTTCTGGCTCATGATCGTCATCTTCCATGGGATCATTATCTTCAGCTTCGATATTCACACCTCCATGTTCGTCCACTTTGAAAACCATATTCTCAGGGTTGTGTTGATCCATACCATGTGCTCCGGGGTGCTCGACCTATATAAAATTGATATACAAAAAAAAACCATGATCGTGATCTCATCATCATGTGATTTATTATGTATATAAATTGTCAAAACGATATAATGAAAAACTTACCAATGGATGATAATCATGTCCACCTTCAATGTGACCATGCAGCCTACAATGTTTCTTCGCTATTTTGATTAGAAGTCTTCTAGTCTTTAACCCCTTACAAATTTTGCACGGACAATAACATTTTCCATCACCTTTTCTTTTCAAGTTAGACCACAATCTAGCAATTGTCTCCTTATTTTGTTGTTCGTTGATATTGTCTGACATGGTCTTTCTTCATAAGCAAGAAAATAAAAATTATTGTCTGACATGGTCTTTCCCTCAAGAGCTGGCAGATCTTGCTTCCATACTTTAATTCTATTTTCTCAAAGGACAATCCTAAAAATCCATTCTTTGCAAACAACTTTTTACACCTTTGTTGGTTGTGGTGGCGTCACAGAGAGTTTACATCAATAAATGAAGAACATGCCAATACTTTTAATGCAACAGTAGAAGTTTATCTCTTATTCAATATCTCTAGTGAAACCCCCATGATCTTTTGTTGGTGTAGAATTTGTTATATTCTAGAAAGGGTCTTGTCCTTTTTTGATGGGATATTCATCTACCTCAAGAAATAACTGTTCTTATCTCCAACAAGAAGTGGAACTAAATGAAGATCTAGCACCATGAAATTAATCCTCAAAAGGATTACTATAGTTAGTTTTGGTAGATAATGATCTGGGTAAAATACTAATGTGGCTTTACGAAACATTATGTACTAGCTTGGCATACTCTAACAACTTTGGTGCGACATGCTACATCCAGTTAAGTCTCCATCATTATCTCTATTGTGTTTATGGATTGGGATTCAATGTACTCTTTTTATACATAGATTTTACTTTCAACTGAGGAGGTTTGTATGTACTTACTTGTCTTTCAATTGTATCCCTATTTCAAGAATTTCTTCTATCAACAAATCATTTTTTGTAAGTTGTACAAGTGGAAGCTTGAACATGCCTTCCATGCTAGCCTTGTTGATACGTTCAACACCATCTTGTGCAACAAATCTTTAGAACTCCATTTTTCCGAATTGAAGAGTGAGTAGTATGGACAATCTAGGACACTTACAAAGGTTTTCCAAGAGAGATAAATAGACCTAAATATTATGGATTAATAATGATCAATAGGTAAACAGATAAGAAACTCTCAATATCAAAATGACTTTCTCAATTGTCTTTACTAGAAATGGATAGATCTGCTAATAATGGCTTTATGATTGTATGTCAACTTTAGACTCAATCCAAGAAGAGTTATAACTAATATGCGATATCTAGATTAATGATCTCTATAATATAACAATCCCATAATTATGTTTCCATGCATCTATACCACAACACAAACATCATGCTAGTGTTCAGCCATAGCAATTGATATCCTAATTATAGAATGTGAAATATGCACATAACTATGAATAAAGATTAAGAAAAACAAAGAAAGATGCTTATTGTAAACATAAATGACTAATGGACAAGAATTGAATTCATTGTGGATAGTTTTGAATATCAAATTCACTTATTTGTGTGCATTTAGTAACTCATGTACTTGTGGCCAACCATTTATCTCTTTCATAAATTAAACACTTATTAATAACATTAAATGGTTGAGTAATTATGTTTTAGTTGAAATTGAAAATAAAATATTTTATTTCAGGACAGCTCACACTATTCCCTATCATATTTTAGACTCTCAGTTTTGTTAGTAGTGGTTTGATGTCTTTGGAGCTAATCATTGCATTTCTTTAGTTACGTTTGCCAGCCTACTCCCAGCCTGTGCCAAAATGGGAGCTTTGGAACAGGGTATGGACATCCATCGAAGCATAAAGGATAGAGAAATTTTGTCAGATGTTGTAGTTGTAACTGCCTTGGTAGACATGTATGCAAAATGTGGAAGCATAGACAAGGCACATGAACTATTTGATAGAATGCCTGAAACAAATGTTGTCTCGTAGACTGCAATGATTGCTGGATATGCACAAAATGGATTTGTCGAAAAGGCTTTAGACACTTTCAAGCAAATGAAATTGGAAGGCATAAAGCTGAATTCCACAACCTTTTCCAGCATTCTCCCTGCCTGTGCAAAAATGGGAGCTTCGGAATAGGGTATGGACATCCATCAAAGCATAACGGATAGAGGAATTTTGTTAGGTTTTGTACTTGCAAATTCCTTGCTTGACATGAATGCAAAATGTGGAAACATGGACAAGGCTCGTGAATTGTTTGATACGATGCCGCAAAGAGATGTGATCTCATGTGAACAATCAACAAGCGCATATACGAGAGGAAGGGATTGCTGATACAAAATTGAACGCTCACTCCTCAATCACAGTTCTATGGTTTTACGAGATTAAACTAGGACAATTAACCGCCACATGTATATTTTTTGTAACATGAAATTAAAAACTAGAGCAATTTGAATCTACCTCCTACGTGGGATTGCCTTCGACATGGGTTTGATGTTCTTGGGGGTTGAAGTCGCCACGGACGCCTATGCGGGATTGCAATTCACAAATGAATTCCTTACCTCTTTTTTTATTTTGTAATGGTCATTGTCGTCGGAATTACGATGAACTCGAGCACTTTTTTGAAAACAAGAAAATTCTCATTGCTAATGCCTTCTTCGTCGAAACCAAATGGGTAATTTCTGTCGGAATTACGATGAATGCGGGCATTTTTTCAAAAAAAAATCAAATTTGGACACAATATACCTTCTCCGTCGGAAACCTCAGTCGAAAATCTAGTCCAAATGTATTAGTGATATCATTATTGATAATATTATTAATACTTTAATTGTATTAACATTAGTAATGATGCCCACCCAGGAACTTATTTCTCTCAATACATAAATAATTTCTTCTAATCCCTTGTTACATAGTCTATAATTATTATTATTATATGTTATTTCATTTTTAAATAATGAATAGCTAATTTCCTTTATTCTTCAAAAGAATAACCAAATATTACACATATTTTTCTTTCTAATCATATATAGTTTTATATATGTACATAATAAATGATTTAGTTTCTAATTTTAAAATAATGTTTAAAGAATACCATTGATTTATATTTTATGACATATATTGCATAAGATATTAAATTTGAATTCTTAAATTCTCAATTTAGAAACATATACAAGAAATGAAAACTGTAAATTTAGAAACACCTGCATTAAAGAAAAATTAGAAACATTCAATAAATTTTATATATTTTTCATTAATATATTTTGTTTTATCTTTTAATATCTATTTTAGATCTCAAAATAAAGAGGGGTTTAAACTTTGAAATTTTATAAAAATTAGAAACATCTAAGTTACAACTTAGCTATATCTAGTAACATTAATAATTGATAATATGCATCAATGTAAAAGAGAAAGATATATCCTAATTTTCTTGTTCTTATCTTTTTATTTTTTTATTTTTTTACCATTGTATTTTGCACGATATTTTCTTAGTTGTAGGATATGCATATCAGTCAGTTGCATCCAAGACAAGAGAAGGTAAAGTCTTATCCAATGATACAGAATTCTGGAGACATGCTCGTCGATAAGGAAATGGCTATAGACGTTATGTCCAAGGAGTAGACTACATTCAGCAAGCATGGTCTATCATTTGCTTTCTATTTGTGATACTATAAGAGACCAATGTTGGGAGAGATGCATATCAAAGGAACTTTATGTAACATTTAATCTTACTCCAAACATTACATGCATATATGCTCCTTTTCTTTATATGATAAATAATATAGCAATAAGTGTTTTCTCATTCAGTATAAAAGGAAACACAAACACTATAATTTATTGACCATCTTTTTTTTATCTTATAGAAACGAAACTCAAGGTAAAGTTTCAATCAGAGTGTACCAACTACTGAAAAATTTATCATGAAATACAGAATGAAACTCCATTTCAAGGAAATCATTTGATTCTTAGATGAACAGAACAATTGGAATGGACAAACAAAAGGGCTTTCTCTCTTAAACAAACAATGACATTCTTTCAGATTCTTTATACAAACTAATCATATGGTTTTGAATGAGGAATAACATTGAGAAAAAGTATACCAATAGGACTTGCTCTTCTATTAATTAATAATTTTCTCAACCGAAATATCATAGAGTACCCCTCAAATTATCATTTACAAAACATACATAAATTCATCATTAAATATATTTCAATGGGAAAGAACTAAAAAAAGTTTTTCTCTTTCATTACACAATACTTTTCTTTAACTGAACACTCTAAAAGATCTCACAATCATACATGAAAATGGGATTCAAACACAAAAACAAGGCTTGCTCTCCTCCCAACCATAATGACATCATGAAGCCTCATGGGCTCTAGCCATACCCCCGAGGAAGATAAATATTTTATACACCATGAAAATCTATGGTGAAGGAATCCTAGTATAGAAGAATCTTTCTTTAACACAATTTTTTGTTGTTCTTGTAACATTCTCACAACTCAAGTCTTCCATGATTTTCAATCCTCATACTATCATCTATGCTAAAATCAACAACAAAGGGCGAAAAATAACTTATCTTTCTTCCAAGCCCTCAAGATGATCTCCTTCTCCATCAAGAACCTTTCCTCGTCTTCTTCTTCCATCTGCAATTTCTTCTCAATCCAAGTTCTCCAAAAGGAGAAGTGGGTAGTGCCATCTCTAGCTTGTTACTAAGACATATATGCGTCTCAACTCTAATACACTTTCTCTCAAACCCTAATCTGTCACTTCCAAACAAGTGGGATTTTGAAGGGTCACATCAAACTTAGAGGACACTATCACATGTTCTAAAGGTCCCTAACCCCAAGGTATTGACCCTAGGGGTCTATTTTTGCACCAAAACCCATAAAATTGACCATACAACACCTTTTTGAAACCCATAGAAAGACCCATTCGGGTTTTGGCTTTACCCAAAAGGTTTTCAAACTCAAATCTCCTCTCTCACCACATGACCTAAAGTTGTATGCCCTCTCAACACATTTAAAATTGACTCTAAATAAGACAAATATATTCCTTCATCCATTTCTATGCAAAATAGGTTACCCTTCTAACACCTTCACAAGATATTTGATTTGGAGTAATCCTCTTTTCTTCCTTATATTGTACACCATCTACCTTGCATTATCCAACCACAAGCACAATTAGATCATCATAATATTGCATATAAATTGTTGTCCAAATTCCCAATAATTTTTACTTGTGAATTATTTAAACATCATTTCTAAGCAAACCCATATTAAATCATCGTTTCGTATGCACATATGCAGTTTTTAGTTATAAATAATAAAATCCATATATTGGAAACTTAGATGTTAATGCTATTTAACTTTCATCATAATTAGAGTGATGCATTAGAAAAACACAACTAATAGAGTGGCATCACTTCCATCCTACCACCATTTTAGTTTAACTATGATTTTTTGCCACAATTAGGTTTGTATTAATGGTGTGGGTGATAGCTTTGATACCAATTGATAGTTCTGATACTTAATATAATTACATATCCAATAGCCAACAAGATGAGAGGGGGGATGAATCATACAAACTTAATCTTCCATAAAAACATCAGATTCAACCTTGGTAACATATACTTTAGTAATATAACCAAAATTGTTAAACATGCAAACTCAAAAGCATATAAACATCATAAACCTCATAACGCCAGAATTAACATGGAAACCCAAATAGGGAAAAGCCATTGTGGGATTTTGGACCGACTAAGAAATATACTCTTCTAGAGTATGCTCGGTTAAAAGCAAATCCTGTTAAAGATTACAAACACATTGCTAGATGTGACCCGGTTAAGGGATTTCCCTCAAATCTGTTAGGATCTTCACCTTGTTAGAAGTGACCTTGTTAAAGGATTTCAAACACTTAATCAGAATGTCACCTTGCTAGAGGGTTTTACAAATAAGACTGTTAAGTCCACTCGGTTAAGAGATTTTCTGTCACTTCATAAAATAATAGTAATAAAATCTATCTGCAACTTCACATCTAAAATGCTAAAGAAGATTCTTATTTGTTCAATACAATCTAGACATAGAACTAATCTTGTCCATCTGTTGGGCTTCTATACTCTGTTATTCGAACAAGTCTTCAAGCTTTAGTGCTCGATAATCACTATGTAGCATCCCTATGCATACACTTGCCCACATACATTGTTTATCAATAGTTTCCTATTTATAAACAATTAGCTAACCACTTAATCTCGTTGATCACATTTCCCATGATCAATCACAGCCATCAGATCTTCAATCTTGTCCAGGTTCAATGCATCTTTCGATCTAAAAACATTTTACCCTACCTTGGAACTTGTGCTAGCGTATTGCGGTTCAATCTGAACTGTAGATCTTCCTGCCGATCTTCCATTGCCACAGACTCTTAACAAACTTCATTTACAGCATACCAATCATTTAATCAATTCCAGCTCATCATCTTCCTTCATTAAATAATGCATGTAACCATTTAATGCATTCTATTACAGCTCGGTTACAACTCAGTAAATACTAAACTTCACTCGGTAGACATTCCGTCTTTATTAACCGATAGCGATAACCTTAGGGTTTACCAACTATGTTCTTTGCTTGGTAACATAGTATAGTATTAACCTTACAATTTACAACATATGTATGATGTTAAAACAATCTAAACATCATGATCTCATCATTGTCTAACTCGGTAATAGTTGCCCATTGAATACCTTATTCATCCCCTTATTCATCATATCTTTCCTGTGTCTTTTACCGACATCTTTATACTCTTCAAATCATACTTCTCAAGATATGGCAACATCATACTAAATTAGAAAATCAATTTCTTGACATCAATGACAAAATAATAATATCAAGACAGTAAACATCCTTAATCAGTTATATCCATAATCATCAACAACCTTCTCAATATCCTTTATTGAAATGTCAACAATCCTTCATTTTTCTGTTATAATGCCAAATTGCCAACAATCTCCCCCTTTGGCATTGATGGCAAAACCAATTGATTTGACCTTAAAAGATTTGGATTGTTGTGATTCTGAAATGCTGAAATTCTCTCTCTTGCTGTCATCAGACTTCTCCCCCATACATTAGACTTCTCCTCTTTTTTCAGTCTTCTTTCCAATCTTCAGTCTTCTCCCCTTTCTCAGTTTTCTCTCCATTTGACAATAGTGCCAAAAAGTAAAGAACTAAAACATAATTTCTTCCTATATGAAGTGAATTCCTACTTTAGTGTGTCAATTCAGTCTCGGTCAGAGCATTTTGTCTTCAATTCTTGTTTCCTATATTGTTTCATGCATTATTTCTTGTACACATTTAGAAAACATCCTAAAGTGTGTAAATCAGCATCAACCCCTAAAAGATATTCGATAGAGTCATCGGATTGATGCTTTCACCAAACTCAATCAGTGAGTAGAAGATAGGGGTAGGACCCCTAACTTACTTCTGAGATATTCAAAAGTGTCCCTTGATAGTGGCTTGGTGAAGATATCTACTATTTGTTCCTTTGAGCTAACATACTCCAACACCACTTTCTTCTCTTGAGCTTCTTCTCTAAGATAATGATATTTGATAGAGACGTGCTTTGTCTTAGAGTGCATAACAGGATTTTTTGAAATGTTAATGGCACTAGTATTGTCATAGAATATAGTTACTGGCTCGGTAAATTTCTCATTTATACCTTCCAACAGTTGTTTGATCCATGCAATGTTGGTACAATTCAATGTAGCAGCAACGTATCTAGCTTCTGCTATTGATTGTGAAACACATCCTTGTTTCTTGCTAAGCCAACTCACTACTCTTTCTCCTAAAAGGAAAGCTCCCCCACTTGTGCTTTTTCTGTCATCAATGTTGCCTGCCCAATCAGCATCAGTATAAACTTTTAAATCAAAATCATTTCCTTTCTGATATACTAAGCCATAATCTTCAGTGCCTTTCAAGTATCTAAAAATTCTTTTGATTGCTATCATGTGTGTTTCCTTAGGATCTGCAGAGAATCTTGCAACTATACCTACTGCATGTGCTATGTCTGGTCTACTGTGAACAACATATTGTAGCTTTCCAATCATGGATCAGTAAAGTGTCTCATCAACAGATGCAGATTCATCATTCTTTGATAATTTATAGTTGGTAATCATAGGAGTACTTACTGGTTTTGAATCCTCCATTCCAAATTTCTTCAAGATTTCCTTTATGTACTTGGATTGAGTAATGAAAATCTCATTTTTCATTTGCAGTATCTGTAAACCTATAGAATACTTTATTTCACCGATTAATGACATCTCAAATTCTTTGCTCATTTCATTTCCAAAGTTCTTGCATAAAGAGTCATTTCCACAAAATATAATATCATCAACAAATATGGCTGAGATCAGTATTCCAATTTCATCATTCTTCATGTACATATTGTTGTTCTCACTTGTCCTTATAAAACCAATCTTAATCAAATAAGAGTGCAATCTTTCATACCATGCTCTAGGTGGTTGTTTCAAACCATATAAAGCTTTGTTCAATTTACATACCTGATCTTTATTCTTGTCTTCAACAAATCCTTTAGGTTGTTCAATAAAAACTTCTTCTAATATTCCATTTAGAAATGCATATTTGACATCCATTTGATATACGTTGAAGTTTTTGAAAGTAGCATATGCCAACAATGTTCTTACTCCTTCAAGTCTATCAACAGGTGCAAAAGTTTCACCATAATCAATTCCTTCTTCTTGAGCATAACCTTTGCAAACTAGTCTTGCTTTGTTTCAAATGACCTCTCCTTTTTCATTTAGCTTGTTTCTGAAAATCCACTTTGTACCGATTACATTTTTTTCCTTCGGTCTTGGGATTAGTGTCCATGTGTCATTCTTCTTGATTTGATCAATCTCTTTTGTCATAGCATTTATCCAATCTTCACTATTAAATGCCTCTTTCACTATTCTTGGTTGAAATTCAGATATCAAACATGTGTTCTGTCTCAGTTTGTTCCTTGTCATCACTAGATCATCCTTATCTCCTACAATCTGACTTGGTGTATGGTGTCTTCTGACATACTTGGCTAATACAGGATCAGTAGGCTCTGTATGATCTTCTTCATCACTCGGTAACTAGATATTCTCTTCATTTTCTTCAACAGTTTTCTCGGTAAGACTTGTCGGTTGAACACAGACAAATTCATCATAGTCTTCTGGTTTCTTGGAATTTCCTTCATCATTTATTTCTGCAAATTCATCAATTTTCACATTTGCACTTTCTACTATTTTGTTAGATGATTTGATTAGACATTTAAATGCTTTGCTTCTAGAAGAATACCCTAGAAATGTTCCTTCTTCACTCTTCTGATCAAACTTGCCATTCCTATCATTTTTGTGAACATAGCATCTACTTCCAAAGATTTTAAAATAACTTACATTAGGTTTCTTATCATACCAAATTTCATATGGTGTCTTCAAAGTACCTTTCTTCAATTGTACTCGGTTCAGGGTGTAAACTGTTGTGCTTATTGCTTCTCTCCAAAATGTTTGTGGCACCTTCTTTTCAATCATCAGTGTTCTAGCCCAATCCACAATAGATTTGTTTCTTCTCTCAGCTATTCCATTTTGCTATGGAGTTCTCGATGCAGAGACTTGTCTTTTAATACCATGATCATTGCAAAATAAGTTGAATTCATCAGATGTGAACTCTCCTCCTCTAGCTGATCTAATACATTTCAATTGTCTTCCTGTTTCATTTTCAACTCTTGCCTTATACCATTTAAACATTTGAAAAGCTTCTGATTTATCTTTTAGAAATGTTACTGTCATCATCCTTTAATAGTCATCCACAAATAATATGAAATATTTATCACCATAATAACTTTGAACTTTCATAGGACCACAAAGATCAGTGTGCACAAGATCTAAAATTCCATTTGAAGTGTAAGATTTACTTGTAAAGCTTGATCTTGTCATCTTACCCATCTAACATCCTCGGTACATAGCATTCTCAGGTTTTTCAAGACTCGGTAGACCTCTTACTTAGTGCTTCTTACTTATTTTGATCAGATTATCAAAATTTACATGACAAAACCTTTTATGCCATAACTAGGTATCATCTTTCTTCGCATACAAACACTTGTTCCAAGTTCAGTCAAGGTGAAATGTGTTACCTTTTGTTTGTGTCCCGGTAGTAGCTAACTTTCCATTCTTGTCATGAACTTTGACAATTCCTTTCTAAAATTCTATTCGGTAACCTGTGTTGTTTAGTTGTGCTATACTCAACAAATTATATTTCAAACCTTCAACCCAATAAAAATCATTACATTTAGCATTGTCAAGAAGTGTTATGGATCCTTTACCTCTTACTGGACATGGTGCATCATTACCAAATCTAACATAGCCTCCATCATAATCTTCTAACATAATAAACTTGTGTTTATCTCCTATCATATGATGTGAGCATCCACTATCTATGATCCAAGAATCATTAGTGTTTATGTGAGATATTAGGGCTTTTTATTCATACTCTTCCTCATCTGATCCATCTTTGACAGTCACATAAACTACTTCCTCTGTATCAATGTCATCTGATTTATCATCATTGGATTTCTCATCGGCTATTAAGCATGTCTTTCTATCTCTTCTTCTGAAGTCTTAGTGTCCTCTGTAATGATTATCTTTCTGTCTGTCATCTCGGTAATCTCTCTTTTTAGTACAGTCATTGTCAGGACAGTTAGAAGCCATATGTCCTATCTTATCACAATTGAAACATTTCAAAGGTAGTTTTCCTTTATACTTACCTTTGCCTCTCGGTAACGTTTTGGCTAATAGTGCTTCAAACCCTTCCTTCTTTCTGATTTCCTCATACAGTTTATGTACTTCTTCCATGTTCTTACGAAATCTTTCACTTGCTCCACTATGATCTCCTTCAGAGTACTTATACTTTCTTTCATTGTAATCATTAGATTCATCAAGATGAAAAGAAATAAATGCATATTCAACTTTATTTACTGAAGATCCACTGTTATCAAAGTTACTTAACTCAAATGCATGTAGCTTACCAATAGTAGCATCTAAAGAAACTAGCATATTAGGTACATACCTCAATTCATTGATTGTAGAGACTCGGATTACATAAGCTGGTAGAAGGGTTCTTAACAACTTACTTGTTATATCCTTTTCTTCAATAGTTCCACCTGCTCCTTTGATTTGATTGACAATCTCTTTTAGTCTTGTACTATACTGTGTTATGTTCTCACCTTCATTCATCCTCATAGATTCAAGTTGTCCTCTTAGACTATCTACTTTTTCTCTTTGAACATGTTCATCTCCTCCATACACAGATATGAGCTTATCCCACATTGCCTTTGCATCATTGCAGCCTTCTAGATCATTAAACTCCGAGTTGGTCAATGCAGATGTTATTTCAATCATTGCTTGGATATGTTCTTTCTTTTCCTTTATCTCTTCCATTGTTAATGGATAGGTGCTCAGTGTGATGAAATCATTCTCCAGATAATATATAGCATATTCTCCAACTCCTGATAGATGCAGTTTCATCCTTTTCTGCCATGTAGAGAAACTTGACATGTTCAGCTTCGGTGCATCCCTCTTATACATCTTTGGATCTTTAACTCAAGTGCCTTTAAGCTTTTCTTCCGGAGTCCAGAGCTTTGATACCAATTGATAGCTCTGATACCAATTGATAGTTCTGATACTAAATATAAGTACAGATCCAATAGCCAACAAGATGAGAGGGTGGGGTGAATCATACAAACTTAATCTTCCATAAAAATATCATATTCAACCTCAGTAACATATACTTTAGTAATATAACCAAAACTGTTAAACATGCAAACTCAAAAGCATATAAACATCATAAACCTCATAACACAATATTTAACGTGGAAACCCAAATAGGGAAAAACCACTATGGGTTTTCAGACCCACTAAGAAATATACTCTTCTAGAGTATGCTCGGTTAAAAGCAAATCCTGTTAAAGATTACAAACACATTGCTAGATGTGACCCGATTAAGGGATTTCCCTCAGATCTGTTAGGATCTTCACCTTGTTAAAGGATTTCAAACACTCAATCAAAATGTCACCTTGCTAGAGGGTTTTACAAATAAGACTATTAAGTCCACTCGGTTAAGAGATTTTCTATCACTTTCACAAAATAATAGTAATAAAATCTATCTGCAACTTCACATCTAAAATGCTAAAGCAGATTCTTATTTGTTCAATACAATCTAGACATAGAACTAATATTGTCCATCTACTAGGCTTCTATACTCTATTATTCAAATAGGGCTTCAAGCTTCAGTGCTCGGTAATCACTATGTAGCATCCCTGTGCATACACTTGCCCGCATACATTGTTTATCAATAGTTTCCTATTTATAAACAATTAGCTAACCGCTTAATCTCCTTGATCACATTTTCCATGATCAATCATTGCCATTAGATCTTCAATCTTGTCTAGGTTCAATGCATCTTTCGATCTGAAAATGTTTTACCCTACCTTGGGACTTGCATACCTTTCTTGGAACTTGTGCTAGGGTATTGTGGTTCAATCTGAATTGTAGATCTTCCTGCCGATCTTCCATTGCCATAGATTCTTAACAAACTTCATTTACGGCATACCAATCATTTAATCAGTTCCAACTCATCAGCTTCCTTCATTAAATAATGCATGTAACCATTTAATGCATTCTATTACAGTTCAGTTACAACTCGGTAAATACTAAACTTCACTCAGTAGACATTCCATCTTTATTAACTGATAGCGATAACCTTAGGGTTTACTGACTAGGTTCCTTAGGGTTTACCAACTAGGTTCTTTGCTTGGTAACATAGTATAGTATTAACCTTATAATCTACAACATATGTATGATGTTAAAACAATCTAAACATCATGATCTCATCATTGTCTGACTCAGTAATAGTTGCCCATTGAATACCTTATTCATCCCCTTATTCATCATATTATTTCCTGTGTCTTTTACCGACATCTTTATACTCTTCAAATCATACTTCTCAAGCTATGGCAACATCATACTGAATTAGAAAATCAATTTCTTGACATCAATGACAAAATAATAATATCAAGACAGTAAACATCCTTAATCAGTTATATCCATAATCATCAACAACCTTCTCAATATCCTTTATTGAAATGTCAACAATCCTTCATTGTCTGTTATAATGCCAAATTGCCAATAGTGGGGTCTTACAAAAGGTCAAAGTTGAGTTAACCATAAATGGTTATGTAAGAGCCTTTAATGGTTTGGAAGACTTTAGAGGTTAACCATTTGAAGACATAAAGCCTTTAATGGTTATTGAAGACTTTGGAGGTTTTTGAGAAGTGACTTCCTTTTATTTAGGAATGTGACAATGATTAGGATAGGATTAGGCTTAATTGAAAGTGATTAGAAGAATCTATAAAGGGTTTAAGCATGCAAGTGGATTTTGTAGGAGAATGCAAGTGGGAGGAATTTTGGTATTTTCAATTAAAAGAAAATCATTTATTTCAATTAATGGTGTAATTTGTATTTGGATAGATATTTAAATAAATATTAATTTATTTAAATGTGAATGTGAATTTTGGATTTTATTTAAATAAATCTTAATTTATTTAAATAAGAAAAAGGGGGATAAAGCATTAAATGCTTGAAGACTTTGAGGGAAACCACTAAAGGCTTAAGAAGACTCTAGAAGGAAACCTTTAAAGGTTTGAAGACTTTAAGGGAAGCCATTCAAGGTTTCAAGTGGGTGAGGATAAATATGAATGTAAATAAATAATTTATTTATTTAAAATAGTGGTGCAACTTGCATTTTCTAGAAAGTACAAGTGGGTGAGGTTTTTAGGGATTTAAATAAATATTGATTTATTTAAATGTGAGAGGGTATTTAATTAAATAAATATGATTTTTTTATTTAATTAAAAGTCAGAATATAATTTAAGTGAATTAAATTAAATAAATTGAAATATTTATTTAATTAATAGGAGAAGAGGGTTAAGATGAACAAATTAAATGTTAATTTAATAAATTGTTGATTGATGGTTAAATAATCAAACAAATACTAAGTGTTCATTTAATTAAGTGGACAAATTTGGGTGTCTACAGGACCTACCTCAAAAATTTGGTTCCCTGAATTTGAATGATCAAAAGACCTATAGATTGATATCGTTCTTTTTCTTCCTCTTTTGATGTGTGTGTAAATAATGATACGTATCACCTATAATGTTGAAGGCGCTAATTTTCTCCCTGAATTCATGGCTTATCACTTGGATATTAATTGTTTAACTAAAGCCTGCATTTATTCAAAGGCAGTGGTGGTGGTTTCTATTGTTATTAATAGTAGTGGCAGGCAAGTT